>NC_135567.1:6247398-6274898 GCF_964340395.1 Glandiceps talaboti | reverse complement strand
CTCTTTTTAGTACAACTGAACTACAATGTAGGTTCAGTAGTGCTATAGGCATCGAGCGGTGTCTGTCTGTGTATGTGTGTGGATTACTTAAACTCAAAAACTGTCAACCCGATTGCTTTGGTATTTGGTGGAGACATTACTTGTGGGGTCTAGTTGGGAAATTGTTCAAATGAAAATAATCGCATTACAGGTGTGTGATTTGGGTAAAAAAAATGTGATTTTTGTTGAAAAAAACTCAAACTTAGAAACTCCTGGGCAGCTTGGTGCGAAATTTGGTGGGAACATTCTTAAGGGGTGTGATAAAATCAGATTTGTTCATGACATGATGATTAGGGCTAAACATGTGTCTTTTTGGTCAAAAATCAATAATTCCAAAAATACTGAGCAGATTGGGCTGAAATTTAATGGGAATGCATCTGGGGATGTATAGATGGAGAAGTATTAAGGATACAATGATGTCATGAGTGATATGCAAATTAGGTGTGAAAATGTTAATTTTGAGTGAAAAAATTCTATCTCACAAAGTACTTGGTCAATGAGACTGAAACTTGGTGAGATGTTTCTAGAAGTGTTATTATGCAGATTTCCTTCAAAATATTTTGACACAATTGGCCCTGGCAACCATGACCACGCCCTTAGCAACAACCAAATGGCAGTATATATTGGTCAAAAATAATAACATCTGGTAGGCAAGTGAGTAAACATTCAAAAAATGTATGCAAATATCCCTAGCAACCATGACCACGCCCTTAGCAACAGCCAAATGGTCGTGTATTTCACAAAGATAACGGAATAATACACGATTGAATAAACATTCAAAAATGTACGTAATTTGCCTAGCAACAAGACCACGCCCATAGCAACAGCCAAATAATCACGTATATTGAAAAGATAACAACAGAAATTGAAAGATAAATGAATAAACATTTAAAAATGTATGCAAATATGTCTAACAAGAAGACCACGCCCATAGCAACAGCCAAATGATGATATATTTTGCAAAGATAATATCAGGAATTCATACACAAGTGAACAAAAAATGCAAAAATGTATGCAAATATATCTAACAACATGACAACGCCCATAGTAACAGCCAAATGATAGCGTATATCGCAAAGATAGCAACATGGTTGGCTAGGCAACTGGGTAGTCATTCAGCAAATGAACACCTATTGTTAGCATGGACTATCATATGGATAAACATTTTTAAAAACTACAATTGTGCTACAATGCCATTGGCGGTATTTTTACAAATCATTTCTTGGGGAGGGCCATATATTAGGAAATGAGATGAGGGGAGCAACACATTTCACTTTGACTAATGGTATTGTCTAGTCTAGCATTATTTTGTGTTGTTGACATCCTATATTGCTCCGCATTGTATGCAAACACCATGCGAAATAGCCAGTAAGTGAACACTTAGTGACCCTCAACAAATAATATTGTAGTTAGCTATGGGTATGAGGTGCTCAAAACATATTTAACTTTTACTATAACATCCTTGTAATAAACAGCCTAACCATACAATATAGTTGGTACGGGTACAATTAGTGAGCCATAAAAATTAATATTATCTTTCCATTGTTATTTCACTTTTACTATATCACCCTTGTAACCATGGTAATGAACAACCCAATGTTGCCTTAAATTTTGGTTTAGGGTTAGATATCATATCAAACCATATCATCAAACCGCTGCTGGCAACCATATGGCATATAGTGAATTAATTATCAGTTGTGAGGAGAGAAGTGGGTCTCACAGGAGTAAAACGGGAACAGTTGGGTAAGGTATTAGGGATAATGTTTAGATATGTTGACAGTCCCAATGACAACATTTGGAGCCAACTAGTATTTTGGAGTTAATGTTCTGGCCTGCAACTCAGTCATTGAAATCCAAACACAGGTACTGATTAATGCAATAAGTTGACACAAATATACTGTGGTAGTAGTAGTTGGAGAAATAACCAATGCCTTTAAAACTTTCAATGTGGTGGAAGCAGTGGGATTACTTCTTTTAAACCAATTGATTCCAGTCCCTTTCCATGTCTGACAGCATTCAAACCATGTTTTAAAAATATTTAACTGGGGAAGGGCCATATTTTTAAGGAAGGAAATTTAGGGCAGGACACTTTTGGCTCAACAGAATCTGAGGAGGGTCACCTTTTACGTAACAGTCCAGGCCTGATTTCCCCTGTCCCTTCCCTCCCCTAAAGTGCTAGAGAACATTCATTATATTATAATTTTTTATCATTAGCCGAGATATATTTGTCAAAATTAATGTATACAGTTATAGTGGATTAATATATTATTCTTGTGAAACTGATCCTTGGAAAAAAAATCTAAAATCATATGAATATTCTTCAGCGTATTATATAGTACACAAAATAAATGATGATATATTACTGTCATCTCTTTCTTATAAAACTGGGTAAGAATATGACAGGGTCACAGATATTGATTCTTTTCAAAACTCTTTCTGGTTATTTAACAAGGAAGTGTTTTGCTCTTCTGACAAAAGTTGTATTCAGTACTTGTAACTTTTTTTCCAATAGTTTTGTTATTGTGGTCTACATAGATGTTATGATAGATAGTCTTGTCAGTTATCATGTCTAATTAAAACATAGCGTAAGTGAAATCCTGTTAGATTACATCACAAAATATCTGAAGAATGTAAACATATTTAAGTTGTATTCAACATTTGATATTGGCTTGTGTAACTGTTAACTGACGAACAATTGACTTTGGTGTAGTTGTGATGCTTGAGTCTTTAAAATGTTGAAAAAAAAGAAGAAGGTTCATTTGACAGTTTTTGGAGTGTTTGGATAATTACATTTGTATGTCAATATACAAACCCATTTACACTAAATAGATGGTAAAGCTCAGGGAAGGAGGTGCTGTCCCTTTTAGATTTGAAATGATAATGTAATTATATTAAAATGGGATTTGTCAGTTCATCATATTGGTTCATGTTATAGTCTCTCAACAAATACATGGTCTATTACACCTTTGTGAGATTTCACTAGTTATGAGCATGGTAGTTAAGGTAATATTATCATTGAGGTATAAGGGGGGATACCTGAATGGTATAAATGATTCATTTCTGTATTGCAACAAACTCTGTAATATTGTTTTAACAAGACATGCAATCCTTGCATTGAATTCCATTCTAATCAAAACTATCACAAATGGCTCATTAAAATATATATTCAATAAGATTACACATGTACATGTATGTGACATCTGTAAAGACAAATTTGTTTGGAGTTTACCATTCTAGAATGGTAGGTGATACTTCCATGGTAAAACTTGTTTTAATTGTGGATGGCTATAAATAAATAACACAAACACAGATTGTTAGAGCATTATAACGACTGTTGTATTCTTATAAGACTGATAACATGTTGGGGAGAGAGAGAGAGAGAGAGAGAGAGAGAGAGAGAGAGAGCAAGTTACATCCTCATTAAGATACATATTATTGGTAACTTAAGAGAATCAATATGCATGTTTTTTAGGGTTTCTTAGCATTTCTACTATAGTGCGATTGAAACACGTGATTTCAGGCAGTGTATTTAAAATGAAAAATATGGTTTTATCACTTAGTATTTATATGCAATCAGATTCCAGAGTTCTACACAAATTGTTGCCGATTTCAAGAATTGTCATGTGCTTGGCATTGTTAGGGGAATAAGTCCACAACCTCCAATTTTCAATATTATAGTTATAATATTTAGTATTTATGCAATAAGATTCTGGAGTTCTACTCATAAGTAATTTCTATTAACTGCCTTACTTAAAAATCAAATCCCACGTTTATCACACTTTGTTGTTTGTATTTGTCTTTATTGTCATCACAATTTCAGTCTAATGTCTGAAATAAAATGTGTTTGTGTATATAACAATGACTGTGTTTGAGTTAAGTCATTTTTAACATAAGTACACCACCCGAAATCACTTTATAAGCACGCTTTTGGTAATAATACAATAAAAAGTGATAAAATCAAAGCATGCTTTATTTGGTCGAATTCAACATTTTTTGAACATCTGCAGTCTATTTATCCGTTATACAATAAAAGTGATAAAAACCATATTTTAAGTGTACTCCCAAAATCTGGATTTTTTTAATCTCTATTCATAGGCAATGACAGTTTACCGGGGGGGGGGGGGATAGGTCCGGGGCATTTGTCCTATGGGGGCATTTGTGTGGGGGCATTTGTCCTAGAACTGTGTAGAACACAATATAGCACATAGTTGAGTATTCTTAAGTTGCATAGTCTTTCCAGTAGGATGGTGGTTATATTACATGGCCACTTCTGGATTTCATTGGTGACTTGGGTGGTGTAGCAACTATTGGTTTAGGTGATAATGACGTTGCTTCCTTGACATCAGGTCAGTTGGACCGTTCAGAATTACTCCTTGTAGACAGTGGTGGTTTGATGATATTGGGAGTATGAGATGTCGTGTTTGTTTCTCCCAAGTCTTTAGAATCTGCTGGTTCCATTATTTTCTTGTGGTGTGGTCTGCTATGTCGATAAGTTGTGTTGGATGACTCAACTTCTTAAGATCTTTCATCCAAACGCTGTGTGACAATGGCTTTTGGCCATTTCTTTTTTCCTAGAATGAACGGTTTCATTCTAACCACATCACCTTCTTCTAACACTGGGATATCATCTAAGTTTCTGTCATAGTATACTGCTTGTGTTCTAGTCCTATGGTTCATTAGGTGTTGTGCTTGATTTGAGCTTCTTTGTTGCGTTGATGCAGTAGTGTGAGGTGAATGTTACTGTTGGATTTCTTACACTTCCTCAGGAGTTGTTTGGCTATCTTGACAGCTGCTTCAACTTTACCATTTGCCTTGCTCTTGTATGGGCTGATAGTAAGATATTCAAAGTCCCATACTTTTGAGAATGTTGCAAACTCAGTAGAGATGTATTGTGGTCCGGCATTGTCGGAAACTAACTCTTCTGTGATTCCATATCGAGCAAAGGGCTGTTTTGTTTTCCTTATAACTGTTGAAGATTTGGTGTCGGGAAGTTTATCCAGTTCATAAAAGTTGCTATAGTAATCAACAGTTACCAAGTAGTCTTGATTATCATAGGTAAACAAATCGGATGCTACCTTTTGCCATGGTCTGTGTGGTTCATCATTGTTTCCTTGCACTGGCTGGATTCATTTGTTCAGCAAGTTTCACATGATGTGATATATTTCGTTATATCAGCATTGCTCATTGTTTTAAAATACATTATACATTGTCATATAACCGCAAAATGTGCATATGAGCCACATATGCAAAGATTGACCTGTATCACATACATGCTGAAACCAGTCATTGGCTTCATAATATCTTGCTTCGTGAGAATGTCCATTGAGCAGAAAATAGTGAAGAATATTTTATTTTCACTGGAATTACCGTTAAAAACGGTAATAAACAGTACTCAACATGTTTTAGAATTTCACAGGTAATATGTGTGTCAATTCAGTGCAGTTTCTTGTTCTACTCCTTAAAACATGTTGATACCCTGTATTTGGCTTGTCAACACAGCCTGTGTATGTGTAAAGTGCACTGTTATTGTTGATAATTTTGGTTCAGACTAAAATTCACTTTTCAAAAATAATAATGCAGTGTGTACATATACAGACTGTGTTTACAAGCATTTACCAAACACAGGAGTGTTTCAATGTGCCTTATGGAGTAGAACAAGAAACTAAAAACTGTAGTTGATACACAGAACAAAACATACTGAAAAAATCATCAAAAGTTACAGCTACTGTCCCTTTAATCTGTCCACATAATTTCCATCCATCCATCTATCAGTGAATTTATCATTTTGAGATGGGGGAGGGTCACATTTTAGAACTTGGGATTGGGGGGAGGGTCACATTTTACAGCTCAGACATACCCTAAATCCCCCCTCCCTCATAATTACTGAAGGCTCCCTTATAAAGTATGCAAATGGAGTATTTATACAGAGTCATGTATATATATCAGAGAGAGATCAGAGAGACAGACAGACAGACAGACAGACAGACAGACTGACTGACAGAGACAGAGATCTTTACCACTCTGGTCATTGTTGTGTCCAGATGATGGTAGCAGATCAAGAGCGAATAAGGATGGAAGTAAAATGAGAAGTGTTGATGGGATATGTGTTGGGCATTTCTACCAGAGGCTTCTAAAACATGACAGCAACATTTTGTGATGTTGTGATTGTAGGAAGGGATGTCATGGACAATGCACAGTCATGCATGTCTGAAAGCAGGTCTCCAATATATTGTCCATTGTGTTTGTGGTGGTGACTGTTCTTAAGCATATCTGTCTTGTGATACATGTCTAGTACAATAGTAATAAATCACATAAACAGTTCCCCTGAGATCATTTAATACTCCATTATATACCAATAGAAGTGAAAAATGCATCACTGCAATCATTTAAATATAAATGTGTTACTTTAGATTTGACAGTGAATAGTATTAGAAAAATAACAATGTTAAACTTGTTTAATTTATTTATCTTCTCAAGCATTTCGAAAAATAAAAATACCGCCAATGGCATTGTAGCACAACTAATAGTTGGCTGTTGGTGTCGCTGTGGCCTTGTTGCTAGGCACATTTGCATACATTTTTGAATATTGATTAATTTGCCTACCCTTTCCAGTTTTAATATTTGCAATAAAAACCACCATTCAGCCATTGATATGGGCGTGGTCCTGTTGGTAGGCATATTTGCATACGTATTTTTGAATCCGTATTCACTTACTTACCTATACCTGTTGTTGTCTTTGTAATATGCATCACTGTATAGCTAAGGCCGTGGACATGATTGCTAGAACCAATTGTGTCAAAATGTTTTCAACAACACCTGCAGAATAACACCTCCAGAAACCATCCCTACTAAATTTTAACTCCATTCACCATGCAGTTTAAAGATACAAAATTTTATTAGCACAACTGAACTAGGTTAATTGGTGCTAGAGTCATCGAGAAATGCGTGTGTATGTATGTGTGTGCGTGCGCACGTGCGCCTCGCACGCTCGCGTGTGTGTGTGTATGTGTGTGTAAATGATTTAAAGTAAAAAACCGCCAGACTGATTTGTTTGGTATTTGGCGGGGACATTACTTGTTGTGTCTAGATGGAAAATTGTTCAAATGAAAATGATTGCATCAGAGATGTGCATTTTAAGTGAAAAAATGTGATTTTTAGTCCAAAGACTTAAACTCCAAAACTACTGGGCAGCTTGGCCTGAAATTTGGTGGGAACGTTATGTAGTGGGTGTAAATTTAGATTTGTTCATGACATGATGATCCCATCAGTGATATGCAAATTAAGGTTAGTCAAAAGTCTATAATTCCAAAAGTACTTCGGTTGATTTCGCTGAAATAGGATGTTTCTGGGGATGTACAGATCAGGTGATATTAATTACAATCATGATGATCTCTTTAGAAATGTGGAAATTAGGGCTAAAAAAACTTGTTTTTTTAGTTGAAATGCCAGTCAGGCAAAAAGAGTATACATAGATTATTGTTTTATTGATCCAATTAAACTATTAACATTTTGTATGGGTTACTTAACACAATGTAACAATTGTGTGTGAATGGTACTAGAATTAATCTCTCCTTGATGTTGCTTGGAAACCGTGCCTACCTAACTTGAACACTGAACTACACTTTGGTTCAATGTAAAATGCCTGTCTGTCTGTCTGTCTGTCTGTCTGTCTGTTTGTATGTCTGTCTTGTAGATGATGCAGTGATTTTGGTATTGAACTTTACCTCTCAAACTACTAGAGATGAAATTTGGTTATGATTCTGAAAGTGTTACTGTTAATCTGCAAATTGTGAATGTATCATACTTAATATGTCATTGGCCCTAGCAACCATGACCACACCCTAAGCAACAGTCAAATGATAGGTTCCTTGACAATTATAACAAGGATGAGTAGGCAAGTGAATATACATTATTGTAGAATATGTAAATGCCCTTAGCAACAAGACCACGCCCATAGGAATGGGTAAACAATGACATATAATGCCAAAATAACACTGGTGATGGGAAGGTAAATGAGCATTGCGAAATTGTATGCCGAGAAACAAGATAGTGCCCATAGTAACATTTAAATGATGTTGTATATAGCAGGTATAACATTAACACCATGGATGGGAAGGCATGGGAATAAATCTTCAAAGAATGTATGTCTAGCAAGAAGACCATGTTAATCATTACAGATAATTAAACTGTATCATCAACAGTTGTGCTACAACGCCATTGGCACTCTATAAAAATGGTTAGACCTAATTTGCATATCACTAATGGAATCAGCATGTTGTGAATGCAGCTTCATCTACACCTCTCCAGAGGCAGCCCTATGAAATTCCTGCCCAATCTGCTAGGTATTTTAGAATGATAGATTTTAGACAAAAAACTCGTTTTTAGACGTAATTTCAGGTGCAGCAAATGAGTCATTTTTCTGAAATTATTTCAGAAAGTTAAAACATAGCTAATAAACACTTTTTACATTTGATTCAAGATTGGAGAGGAAAGTGAAAGCTGTACGTATCAGCCCTCCCACTGCGATATTACACAACCTGTCCTCCCAACAGATGTGCCTGCCCACTGCCCGCTCCCCACAATTTTCACCAAAGTTTCCTCTCTCTTCGCTACCCTCTACAAGACATATGGCATCTGTCCACTATTCATAGAAGCCCTAATGTTAAATTTACTCAGGATGCTATTTGATATACTCGCAGCAAATAGTTTCTCCTTCTAATATATACGTATTGACAGTTGTCAGTTGACATATTAGATTGTGCTGCAATCTCAATGCACTGCCTCACCAGTTTCGATGACATACGTGGTCAAACATAAATTATTATATTACACAATTAATTTGCCTCTTGTGAATATTGTAAAAAAAAAAAAATTTGCCCACTGCCTTCCCCTTTCCCCATATCTTACAGCTGAAATATATGTTGCCAACTGAAATACTGGCAGGGTTATTTTTCCCCTCCCTCTGGCCAAGCTTGGAAATTGCCCGCACATTGAAGAAGCTATTTGCACGAACAGCTTCGTTGGCTACACCTGTAATTTGCATATCACTAATGAGATAATCATGTATTAAGAATGTTGCCATCAAATTTCAACCCAATCTGGTCAATAAATGTGAATCTGTTTTAATGGCATAGGAAAATGTCAGTTGAGTATTTCCATTTAACTTAATAGTAAACTAAAGTATAGGCTAGTAAAATACCATGAAATTCAAGCATTGGTCAACATTTTGGACTAAACTCAATGATATCAAGGCCTGGTGCAATGTAATATCAACAGTCTTATTAAAAATTGACAGAGCAAAAATGTGTGGAACAAAATTAAATACATATGTGTATGTTATAAAACAAGAACAAATTGGGGTTTTAGTAAATTATCAGTTTAGTACTGAAATTATGAATGACACAGGTAAGAACACACTACATGTACTTCATGTTTGTGCACAGGGAACCCAGGAACTGTGTTGCAATCTAACGAACAAACAAACAAACAAACAAACAAACAAACAAATCAATAAATAAAGAATAAATAAATATGTATGGGTAAATGAAATATGTTAAACTCATGGATAACTGTCTATAAACATGTCTATATGTATATACATGTCTGTATACTATTGAAATAATAGACTATTTGTTTCTATATATCCTATTTATACTAACAACATATAGATGGTATATATAGAAACATATCCTATATTCTCTCATTCAGAGACCGGTATATACATACATATATGTTTATTGATAGTTATCCATTACTTTAGAATCTCATGTATATTTATTTAGTTTTTTCTGTTTATTATTTATTTATTTATTTATTTATTTGTTTTATTTATTTGTTTGTCTGTCTGTTTGTTTGTTTGTTTGTTTTTTTGTTTGTTTATTTTGTTTTGTTTATAACACCATTCCTGGGTTCCCTATCATATGATGCCTGGCTGAGATGAGTTCAGTGGGCTGGGCATTAAGTAGCACTTTACAGTATACCTCCACACACATTGTTGTAACATAAGCGTGTCAGTGCTCTGTATTCCGTAACAGCGGTAAAAACACCATTGGTCTGTTCTACACACCACTATGATAATAACTATAATGTAAGTATAGTAACTAATGATAATAAATTGATAATAATAGTAATAATAATGTTTTATTTTAAGAACCAGCTCATAAACTAATAACATTTCACAAAAACAAAGAAAAAAAAAAGAAAAAAAGTTTAATTTACAGTACATAGTTTTATAAAGCAATCCATCAAGAATCCTTTCTAAACTTTACTGTAAAAAAATCACAAAATCAGATAAAGATGCTGTAATTAAAATATTGTTACTCTCTTTGAGTCTAAAATCAAATTAAATATGAACAATTCGAAAATTTACGGATAAGTGAGTTAGCCTTTAATTAGAATAAAGAGATATCATTTGACATCTGATAATAACTGTTTTCCAAAAGACTAGAACATGTAGACTTATTTCCAGATAATTAATACGTTCAAGTTTTATACGAATATTGGATTTTAAAAATAATTGCCAGATTTTATATATTATCCCAATTTTCAGGATAGATCTGATAGATTAGTTTTGTTTTATATAAAATAATGTATATAGATAATAAAACACAGGCTAAACCAATGCATAAATCACAGGTTTAACAAAATATCAGGATTAACAAAATATCAGGATTAACATGAAACAATTTCAAAAAAAGCTTTAAATTACAACCATGACTCGTTTGAAATGTCCTTAAATGTAGGTGTTTGATAAGATAAAGATACTGTTGTGCTTTCTTTATGAGGTGTTCAGTATTTCTTTGCCAAAACTGTCGATGTGAAAGATGAATACCCAGGAATTTGAAAATACTGACAATTTCAACTTAATCTCTACCATGAATATCCAAATTATCACACAGAAATCCTCAACAAAATAAAAAAAAATTGACTAATCAGAAAGATTAATGATTTCTCGCACAAAATCTGTCTGAAATATCTGTAATGAGAAAAAAACTATGAAAACAACATCCTTATAGACTATAATCTATATCACAAATACTATCTAGAAGCAACAGGAGAAGCATTGTCAACAATCCTTTAACAGTATGTAAAACCTCAAAATGAGATATGATCACCCGTTATCTAAAAACATATGTATCAGTGAGTTACCAGTCCACTAAGACAAATGTACAGACACTTGCATCATATCTATAGTGCTTTGAGACATTTAGATATATAGCAATTTCGTTTTTTGCATAATTCTGTATCTCGACTTTAGTCCTGGTTACAAACTTGTGTTGGTAAGTATCAGGAATGAAATATACACTGAGCTTGAATATACACTGAGCTTGAATATACTCTGAGCTTAAATATACACTGAGCTTGAATATACACTGAGCTTGAATATACACTGAGCTTGGATATACACTGAGCTTGAGTATACACTGAGCTTGAGTATACACTGAGCTTGAGTATACACTGAGCTTGAGTATACACTGAGCTTGAGTATACACTGAGCTTGAATATACACTGAGCTTGAATATACACTGAGCTTGAATATACACTGAGCTTGAATATACACTGAGCTTTAATATACACTGAGCTTGAATATACTCTGAGCTTGAATATACACTGAGCTTGAATATACTCTGAGCTTGAATATACACTGAGCTTGAATATACACTGAGCTTGAATATACACTGAGCTTGAATATACTCTGAGCTTGAATATACACTGAGCTTGAATATACACTGAGCTTGAATATACTCTGAGCTTGAATATACACTGAGCTTGAATATACACTGAGCTTGAATATACTCTGAGCTTGAATATACACTGAGCTTGAATATACACTGAGCTTGAATATACACTGAGCTTGAATATACACTGAGCTTGAATATACACTGAGCTTGAATATACACTGAGCTTGAATATACACTGAGCTTGAATATACTCTGAGCTTGAATATACTCTGAGCTTGAATATACACTGAGCTTGAATATACACTGAGCTTGAATATACACTGAGCTTGAATATACACTGAGCTTGAATATACTCTGAGCTTGAATATACACTGAGCTTGAATATACACTGAGCTTGAATATACTCTGAGCTTGAATATACACTGAGCTTGAATATACACTGAGCTTGAATATACTCTGAGCTTGAATATACTCTGAGCTTGAATATACACTGAGCTTGAATATACACTGAGCTTGAATATACACTGAGCTTGAATATACACTGAGCTTGAATATACTCTGAGCTTGAATATACACTGAGCTTGAATATACACTGAGCTTGAATATACATTGTACTCTGAGCTTGAATATACACTGAGCTTGAATATACACTGAGCTTGAATATACACTGAGCTTGAATATACTCTGAGCTTGAATATACTCTGAGCTTGAATATACACTGAGCTTGAATATACTCTGAGCTTGAATATACACTGAGCTTGAATATACACTGAGCTTGAATATACACTGAGCTTGAATATACACTGAGCTTGAATATACACTGAGCTTGAATATACACTGAGCTTGAATATACACTGAGCTTAAATATACACTGAGCTTGAATATACACTGAGCTTGAATATACACTGAGCTTGAATATACTCTGAGCTTGAATATACACTGAGCTTGAATATACACTGAGCTTGAATATACTCTGAGCTTGAATATACACTGAGCTTGAATATACACTGAGCTTGAATATACTCTGAGCTTGAATATACACTGAGCTTGAATATACACTGAGCTTGAATATACACTGAGCTTGAATATACACTGAGCTTGAATATACTCTGAGCTTGAATATACTCTGAGCTTGAATATACTCTGAGCTTGAATATACACTGAGCTTGAATATACACTGAGCTTGAATATACACTGAGCTTGAATATACTCTGAGCTTGAATATACTCTGAGCTTGAATATACACTGAGCTTGAATATACACTGAGCTTGAATATACACTGAGCTTGAATATACACTGAGCTTGAATATACACTGAGCTTGAATATACACTGAGCTTGAATATACACTGAGCTTGAATATACACTGAGCTTGAATATACACTGAGCTTGAATATACTCTGAGCTTGAATATACTCTGAGCTTGAATATACACTGAGCTTGAATATACACTGAGCTTGAATATACACTGAGCTTGAATATACACTGAGCTTGAATATACACTGAGCTTGAATATACACTGAGCTTGAATATACTCTGAGCTTAAATATACACTGAGCTTGAATATACTCTGAGCTTGAGTCCAATTTGGGATCTTGACTGTAATCTTCATAAACAATAAAGTTAAGTCAAATTAGTTAAACTCAAGTTCAAAAAATGTTTACTAGTTTGCTAACCAATCCTATATTTTCCTAACTTACCAATCAAATGATTGTCAATATCAAATTTGAGGCAATATGTAATGAATGTTGAACGTTTTTGTGTGTTAGATGTCAATAAAGTATGAGTAGCTGTCTTAGTTTAGTACTTG
The DNA here is from genome assembly GCF_964340395.1 of Glandiceps talaboti. Lineage (NCBI taxonomy): Eukaryota > Metazoa > Hemichordata > Enteropneusta > Spengelidae > Glandiceps > Glandiceps talaboti. The sequence goes on along the minus strand of NC_135567.1, from coordinate 6,261,370 downwards.
GTTGTAAGGTACCAGTTCCCTTATCCCATAGTAAGTTAACCCTAAATATACTTTTGCTACAATATTTATGACAGACTATATAATTTGCAATCTGATTTGCGGCCTTACAGGTCAAGTCTGCAGTAGTTTATAGCAAAAAACTAATGTGGGTGTTTCGATAAAAGTGAAAAATTGAGGTGACCGTGTAATTAGACTATGACCTTGACCTTGGATCGAAAAGATCAGGTGATAAGTGAGTTGCCCGTCCTCATGTACTTCATGTTTGTGCACAGGGAGCACAGAAACCGTGTTGCAATCAAACGAACAAACAAACAAACAAACAAACAAGTAAATAAATAAAGAATAAATAAATATGCATGGTTAAATGAAAGATCATTTTAAACTCATGGATAACTGTCTATAAACATGTCTATATGTATATACATGTCTGTGTACTATTGAAATAATAGACTATTTGTTTCTATATATTCTATTTATACTAACAACATATAGATGGTATATATAGAAACATATCCTATATTCTCTCATTCAGAGACCAGTATATACATACATATATGTTTATTGATAGTTATCCATAATAGCTACATGGCTCAGAATGTTGGTGAATTGAAGACAATTGGCATTTAGAATCCCATGTATATTTATTTAGGTTTTTCTGTTTATTTTTATTTATTTATTTATTTATTTATTTATTTATTTATTTATTTATTTATTTATTTATTTATTTATTTATTTATTTATCTGTTTATTTATTTATTATTTATTTATTTATCTGATTATTTATTTATTTATTTATTTATTTATTTATTTATTTGTTTGTTTGTTTGTTTGTTTATAACACCATTCCTGGGCTCCCTGTGGTATGACTCCGGTTTGAGATGAGTGCAGTGGGCTGGACATTTAGTAGCACAATTTCCAATGCATTTTATGCAAATGGCAATAATTGAAAGTTATATATTATTATATTATATCGTTAATATTCATTTTGTTTTGTTCCACACAGACCATGGCAAAAGGTAGCATCCGATTTGTTTACCTATGATAATTGAGACTACTTGGTAACTGTTGATTACTATTTTTATATGTCCAAAACCATAACTCAGACATGCTTGACAGATCTCATTCAAAGTTGGTATTAGGACAGTGTTCTATGACATACATGTGCATATTCATTGTTATTGTGATACGATCCAATATGGCTGCCTGGCAGCCATTTTGTTTGTGAATTTTCCATGTCCAAAGCCATAACTCAGACATGCTTGAAAAGATCTCATTCAAAGTTGGTATTAGGACAGTGTTCTATGACATACATGTGCATATCCATTATCGTCGTGATACGATCCAATATGGCTGCCTGGCAGCAATTTTGTTTGTGAATTTTCCATGTCCAAAGCCATAACTCAGACATGCTTGAAAAGATCTCATTCAAAGTTGGTATTAGGACAGTGTTCTATGACATACATGTGCATATCCATTATCGTCGTGATACGATCCAATATGGCTGCCTTGCAGCCATTTTGTTTGTGAATTTTCCATGTCCAAAGCCATAACTCAGACATGCTTGAACATATCTCATTCAAAGTTGGTATTAGGACAGTGATCTATGACATACATGTGCATATTCATTGTTGTTGTGATATGATCCAATATGGCCGCCTGGCAGTGATAATTCCTTAAAACCCAATCATAGCGGGGATATGTCATTCTCATCAATGACTTGTTTTATTTATTATTGACATACATTGTATTGTCCGTGTACGGTACAGTATCATTGAACTTTTGTAAAATAGGTTGAATTCTTTCCAGTCATTTATGATCACTAACAGGTACTTCAACATCATTGAGTCATTGGTAGGTGTGTGGTGTCCTGGTTCATGCACCAAATATAGTGAACAAACAGAGAAAAATTTATAGGGTCCTGGTCCCTACCCAAATACAAGAAACATCTAGAAAAATTAGTGTCCTGGTCCCTGCCCCAGATACAGTGAACAAACAGAGAAAAATTAGGGTCCTGGCCCCTACCCAAATGCAAGGAACATCTAGAAAAATTAGGGTCCTGGTCCCTACCCAAATGCAAGAAACATCTAGAAAAATTAGTGTCCTGGTCCCTGCCCCAGATACAGTGAACAAACACATAAAAATTAGTGTCCTGGTCCCTGTCCCAGATACAGTGAACAAACACATAAAAATTAGTGTCCTGGTCCCTGCCCCAGATACAGTGAACAAACACAGAAAAATTAGTGTCCTGGTCCCTGCCCCAGATACAGTGAACAAACACATAAAAATTAGTGTCCTGGTCCCTGCCCCAGATACAGTGAACAAACAGAGAAAAATTAGTGTCCTGGTCCCTGCCCCAGATACAGTGAACAAACACATAAAAATTAGTGTCCTGGTCCCTGTCCCAGATACAGTGAACAAACAGAGAAAAATTAGGGTCCTGGTCCCTACCCAAATGCAAGAAACATCTAGAAAAATTAGTGTCCTGGTCCCTACCCAAATGCAAGAAACATCTAGAAAAATTAGTGTCCTGGTCCCTGCCCCAGATACAGTGAACAAACACATAAAAATTAGTGTCCTGGTCCCTGCCCCAGATACAGAGAACAAACACAGAAAAATTACTGTCCTGGTCCCTGCCCCAGATACAGTGAACAAACACATAAAAATTAGTGTCCTGGTCCCTGCCCCAGATACAGTGAACAAACACAGAAAAATTAGTTAAGAATGTAGAACAGAGTGTATAAGGAGAAAACAATACAAGGAATGTGAAATATTAATAATTCAGGTAACTTACAAGTTATACAATATAATTATAGTAAACATTGTTGTGAACTTAATAGCACTATAGTTTATTGGAATGAAGTGATTGTTTTGATAAATTGGTCAGCTTTGATTTCTGTATGTTGGTGGTGTGAGCCTCACCACTGCCAATTCTTTGACTAAAATTAGTGGGCAAGGATTGAACCATAATTGTACTCTTGTCAATCTTGTCCAGCCCTTGTGATGACAAATCAAGCTTTCAATCTGCAAGTTAAGATTAATAACCCATTCTGATCACAGGCTAATCAAATACCTATGAAATATTAAAACATTGTATTTGAACTAAAATTACATGGACGGTCACTTAGTGAACTTAGACAGTCAGCTGTTTACTATATATGTATAGACAAAACATGTAAAGCTGTGTACTAAACATACAGCTGATAAGGTCAAAGGTCAAATGAGATGTTAGGTCAAAGGTCAAATAGACATGCGTACAGGCTTTTTGTTAGTTATTATACACAGAATATTTTTTCTATTCCCTGGGGAAGTGATGAAAAGTATAGGTGACCTGTAAAATTGATTGCTGGCCCCCAAACAAGTATTTATAGTTTGTAAAGCCATCTACTAGCCATTCAGGAGAACATGTTGGCACTGTCCTGTATTCATCATAGTATCTATGCAGGGGTCTGTCAGCCTATGTAACCTATATACAGCAGGGTATGAATTAAGATGAGTGATGTGAGACATGGCAGGAATGGTTGGTTGGTTGGTTGGTTGGTTGGTTGGTTGGTCAGGTGGAAAACATCACAAGACATACGGTTGCTGTAATTGACATACACTCACCAACGAATATATTGCCATGGTAAAATATATGGAAAACTCTGTCAGCTTTATGATATTTCCCCATTTTTGTTACCATGGTTTCCAGACAGTCAAGTAACGTAGCGAAAAGATAACAAATCTCTATGCAGCAAATGTGCATAAACAAGATGGGGGACATCTGATAAAATTTACATAGAGTTGCATACTAGTATTGTGTACATTATTTTTGATTGAAACCCCAGTAATTGAGGTCTTAATATAGTAAAATTTCATAGAGTTGCATATCGCTAGTATCATGTACATTCATTTTGCTGGAAACCAGGGGCCTTAATCTAGTAAAAATATGATATCTTGATTGGAACCCCCAATAAAATACCTGAGTATATATCAGTAGTTCTTTAGAAAAAACACTTCTTGAGGTGTGGCATGTCATGTCATTCTGTTACTAATACTACTGGATATTAATTTTTGTTTCATTTCATTCTCACTGTCTCAGTCTCACCCAGATAGATTTGTAATATATGCATTGTGTAGTACAGGATGTACATGAGGATGAGGCCAAATAACAATAATTGTTTGGTTCCGGTTACCCCCCCCCCCCCCACCTAGCTTTCACTGCAGAATCTAAACTTTTTTTTACGTATTCGATAAAAAATAATAAAGTTGCAAAAACTGTGAAGTCTCACGAGAAATAGTGAACTCGGAAACTGCCATAAACTTAAAAAATAAATAAATAAAACTGTTCGTCCAATCTGTAATAGGTGTACATCTGATATGAAGAAATAAACAACACAGAGACCATTTGGAAAACAATGGAAAACCTCAACTAGACACTCATACAGAAACAGAAGTATACTAAATCAACATTTTTGGCTATGGCAAGGGGGGGGGGGTACTTAAAATAAATTGGGGGTTTGACAAAAAATCTTCCGACCCTGCCCCAACCCACTGTAAGGGAACCTCCGGTAACCACAATCGCAGGGCACTCAGGCTTAGTTAGTTATATTTACGAAAACAAACAAACAAACAAGACAAACAAACTATAAATAAATAAATTCTGAAAAGCATCAACAAGAGAGCGCACAATTGCAAATCATTACCAACTACAAGAATTACTAATACTATACGTTTTCCTGTATTCAAAATGGTCACAATTGTACATACCCCCCCCCCCCAAGGTATGTCAATGATTCCTACCAAATGCGAGTAGTATATTTTCAAGTTGTGAAACTGGAGCTAATATGACTTCTGATCAGTAAAAATCCATCTTTGTAGAACAATCATGCTTAGAACTCATATATTTACCAGGTGCAATTGACATCATAGTCAACGGGAAGGCATCAATTCTGATGATTACTAAGCCTTACCATCTTGCATTGAAAAATCTCGTTAGATGTCCATAACTCCCTTCACTCAATTTGAATGAACCAATCACGTAACCCGATTACTGCATTACTTGCAGTTAAGTAGCTCAATCCATCTTAGTGTGTTATGTTTAGTACATGTAACTGTGTGTACTTTTGGTTTCCAATGTTTTGAAAAGTGATGGTATTCCCAACCTAGTATGTCAAACAGCCACAGCTATAGTGATCAAATTGGGTTATATGATCGGTCAACTCAAATTGATTGGCTGGGAGTTTTGAACTTCTAATTAATCTGTCCTTGAGGTTGCTTGGAACCATTGTATACCTAACTTTAACACTGAACTACAAGTTTGCTCAAGGTAAAATGCCTGTCTGTCTGTCTGTCTGTCTGTCTGTCTGTCTGTGTCTGTGTCTGTCTGTCTGTCTGTCTGTGTCTGTCTGTGTCTGTCTGTCAGTATGTCTGTCTGTCTGTCTGTCTGTCTGTCTGTCTGTCTGTCTGTCAGTCTGTCTGACTGTCTGTCTGTCTTGTAGATGATGCAAGTGATTTGATATTGAGCTTTACCTCTCAAACTAGAGGGGATGAAATTTGGTTATGATTCTGAAAGTGTTACTGTTAGTCTGAAAATTGTTAGTGTGTCATACTTGCGTAATTGGCCCAAGCAACCATGACAATGCCCATGCCCCTGTCAAATGATTGAATAACAAGACAACACCCATAGCAACAGGTAAACAATGACATAATGCTAAAATAACACTGGTGATGGGAAATGAAAGAGAATTGCTAAATTGTATGTAGATATGCCTAGCAATAACACAACACCCATAGCAACAGGTCAACAATGACATAATGCTAAAATAACACTGGTGATGGGAAATGAAAGAGAATTGCTAAATTGTATGTAGATATGCCTAGCAACAAGACCACGCCCATAGCAACAGATAAACAATGACATAATGCTAAAATAACACTGGTGATGGGAAATGAAAGAGAATTGCTAAATTGTATGTAGATATGCCTAGCAACAAGACCACGCCCATAGCAACAGGTCAACAATGGCATAATGCTAAAATAACACTGGTGATGAGAAATGAAAGAAAATTGCTAAATTGTATGTAGATATGCCTAGCAACAAGACCACGCCCATAGCAACTGGTAAACAATGACAATGCTAAAATAACACTGGTGGGAAATGAAAGAGAATTGCTAAATTGTATGTAGATATGCCTAGTAACAAGACCACACCCATAGCAACAGCAAAATTATATTATGCCATGCAAAGATAACAGGGATTTCTAAACAGGTGAATATATGTTCACAAATATATGCACATTTCCCTAGCAACAAGACCATAGCAACAGCCAAATTGTTATGTATATTGTAAAGATAACAGGGATGAATAGACAAATGAATAAATATGTGAATATTAACCAATCTATATAATAATAATAATAATAATAATAATAATAATAATAATAATAATAATAATAATAATAATAATGTCATGTATATGACAGAAACTATTTTTTTAGAAGTACAATTCACTGTAACAATATGTATTAAGAACCACACAGAACATGGTACCATGATTGACACATTTGACCAATTTGAATATTATTGAGGTGCATGTCTAGGAATGTTTGTGATTTTACCAAAAATATCATCAATTCTTATAATGACTTCTGACAGGTATTTTATCAAAATAAATACTTTTACAGTACACATTACATGTAATAAATACAAATAAAGTCAAATTTTAAATACATAGTTTTTTCTATGTGAACATTAACCAATCTATATAATAATAATGAGACTTGGGAAACATTTCAAGTAATTTTTCACATATTATTGATATAATACATTGCAATATTATAACAGGAGGATTAATACATAATGTGTCTTTTAATTATAGGACAACAAGAGGACAAGTCTACATTATGGAGCTGAGAGAGGGCATTTGGATATCTGTAAGTTGTTGCTGAAAGCTGGGGCCCAAGTAAATGCTGCTGATAGAGTAAGTTGATTTTATATGACTAATATCTTATTTATCTACTCTGTGACATATACACACATCCCAATGTGGGGTCAATTGATTTTTTCAGAGAATATTTTTACAATAATTTAACTTGATCAGGTAAGTACCGGCATATTTTCATAAAAAAATCAGCTCCCCTTACAAAAAGATTTTATAGATATTTTGTAGACTACTATAGAAATTCTATAGAGTTATATTTTGACATGTTTTTGTAACAGACTAGAGATGTGATTAGCCTAGGGGATTACCCTTGTTTATTCAAAGTTAATTTACAACTATATTCAAGCAATATGAACAGACGTAAAAGAAAGTTCAGAAACACACAATTCACCACCATTGCATTGGTGGCTCACTTCTACTAGGTCTGTTTGTGTGATTGGATGATACTTCTTTTCAATAAAGCTTACAATTTGATATTAAGGTTGCTTTCACAAAAACTTGTTGGGGGAGATTTTAGGCATGGGGGACAGGGATTAATAGACAAATGCATAAATATTCCAAAAATGTATGCAAATATACCTAGCAACAGCTTTTGTGAACAATGGTTTCACAGATTGATATTTTAAAGAGCAACATCAAATTAGGGTGCATAATATTTTAGGGGGGTGGGAGATATATACAACCACACAATCTTTTGAAAGGATAGCAGAAATATACACTCAACTTGGTCTCTCATGTAATTTCTGCCATCCTGCCAAATATTTCACACTCTGTCAGTATGGTCGTGATATCATCCCAAAACGTGGCCAAGGGATGATATTCTGACCTACCTCTGAATAAAGAAGTATACAAAACAGCATTTTGTAAAATTTTATTTTGTTGTATAAAATAGTTTACAGTATGAAACAATTAAATAACCACTTTGCAATTTGTAATGTCAATAATTTACATACAGCCGAAGGTGCTATCCTTATATGCAGTCCTGTGAATGGGGCTATTAGAGTGGGTTCCATCCGTCCGACAGTCTGTACATGTATTCATCCCTCCCTTCATCCGTCTGTCTGTCCATCAATCCTACTGACCGTGCATCTGTAATATGTTATTTCTCAGAGATGACTTGTCCAATTTCTTTCAAACCTGCCAAAAATATGACAGGTCATATGGTACATACACACATCACTTTATTTGCAACATATGCAATTTTGATTGAATGGCAACCATATTAGTAGTTTAAAATCAATATTTATGACATAACTAAAAACTATCATACATAGAGACTCCATTCAAGTGTCTACCCCTTTTATTATCAGGTACAAGCTTTCTTTTAAGATATTGACCTTTCACCTTGATAACCTTCAAGGTCAATTATCAAAATTCAGCCATTTATTGCTTATTACACAACTATCACTTTGTCATATTTATTTGTTGCCAGTTTCTTTTAAATCATGTCCATCGTTAATATAGCAGAAGACAAATATACACAAGGATAATTTTTATAGTGCTCATATAACTTTTTAATGAATGGTGGCCATATTTTGAGTAATAAATCAATATATTAAGTTGCATAACGTAAAAACTTCAATACAAAGAACATCCATTCAAGTGTGTAAGCCCATATAATCACTTGCAAGTTCTGTTGAAAGAAAGTGACCTTTGACCCTGACCTGTTAGTTGAATTATCAAAATCAAGCTGTGTCTTGCATAGAGTTTGTAGCATGTATGTTTAAAAGTAATGTAATGTAGAACAAGAGAAGCAGAGAAATGTAGAGTGCATGCATTACTTTTGGTGTTTACATAACTTTTAATGAATATACATGGACAATCATGATTTACTGCAAAAGTCAAAAGCTTTAATATGTGGAGACTTCATTCAACTTTAAGAGTCTATCCCTACATTACAATGTAGTTGGTGTAAACTTACTTTTCAGACCTCGACCTTTGACCATGAATTTTAATTTCCCGTTCAATTACCAAAATCCAGTCATTTCCTTTATGTGACCGACACACTCTTTAGTATCACTTTGTTGTCACTAATTTGTTTTAAACCATTTCTACATTCAATCACAGAGGTAAATCTTTGTTGCAACTAATTCCTGTTAAAACATGTCTCCATTCAGTGTCATAGGGGTGGGGAGGGTACCTAATCAGTAATACATATTAACCAATACCTAAACTGTATCTATTACACATTACACGATTGTTTCTCGCTTTACAATTATTACCCCTAGCATGGATCTATAGCGACACAACGCCCCTTTATACTTCCTCAACTCCCTGGGGAGCATACATTCCATTACAGCCTTTATAAGTGCACAGGTTTAAAGCATTCAAACTGCAACCTCTATCCTACCAGGTCCCCAATTATACAGCTGGGGTGACTGAAGCACATGCATGGTTCAAATCTTGCCCAAGGACTTTAGCCACTCAGAAACAAACGGCAGCGATGGGGCTCAATCCTGCAACCTGCAGATTCAAAGCCAGTCACTTCTGTAAGACCCAATTCTCTCCTCACAACTGACAATTCATTTACTATATGCCATACGGTTGTCAGCAGCAAACATGAGGGGAACTAACTGTACATATGCTTTAGGTAAATCCTGATATCAAAAAGTGTTGTGAGGGAACATGTTGATGACACATCATTAATAACATGTAGAGGTAGTGAGTGAGGATACACAATTTACACTTGTTTTGTGGACAACTTTTAGAATTGTGAACTGTATGTCATCAGTTATATGTTCTGACAAAGACATTCGTCAAAATTGTACAATGTCTTAAGTTACAATAGAAACCAGTTAACCTAAAACAGAACAATGTGTGGTTCAACACAAAATCTTACTATGCTACAAATTTATCATCTAGGATGTCAACATTTATACTAGAATTACTACATTTCATCATCTACAATGTAGAGAACCAAAATGTTATCAACATTGCTACATAATTTTGCATAGGTTACCAATGTCTTAGATTGTCAACATACATGGAGTAACAATATATACTTAGTTGGTGATGATCTGCTTAAATACTGGTATCTCATAGAAAGAAATGTACCACAAGTAGTAATGTTGGTAGGATTTTTTCTGTGACTGACAGTAAAATGTAGCAATATGAATATTATTTTTGTCATGACAGAATGCTGTGTTTCAGGACAACTGGATTCCATTGTATATAGTTTTAAAGATATAAATTCATTTAAATAAACATTATGGAGTGAAACGCACTGATGGAACAAGTTAAATTAGGAAGCCTTCAGTAATTTAAAGGGGGGTATGGCCAGTGGAATTAAGAGAAGGGGGGGGGGGTCACCTTTTACAAATCAGTTCTCGGAGAAGGGCCATATTTTAGAAAATGGGATAGGGGAGGGTCACATTTTACTTTGACTAATCATGTTGTGTAGTTTAGCATTATTTTGTGATTTTGGCATCCTATCACTCCACATCATATGCAAACTACTTGTGAAATAACCTGTAGGTTGGCACTTAGTGACCACTCAAAAATTAAATTAATATTATTTTGATTGTAGACACTGTACTTTACATTGTTATAAGCTATGGTTATGAAATGATCAAAACAAGTTCACTTTTACTATATCATGTGTAACCATGGTAATGAACAGTCCAGTGTTACCATAAATTAATGGCTTAGGTGTTGGGTTTGGTATCATAATATCAGACCATGTCATCAAATAACTGCTGACATTGACAACCATATGGCATATAGTAAATGAATTGTCAGTTGTTGGGAGAGGAGTGGGTCTTACAGAAGTAAAATGGGAACAGTTTGGTATATAGAAATCTATAGTTATAGATACCAATGTAGGCTTTTGTACAAAATTCAAGATAAATACATTACTACTGAGGGGGTAAAAATTAATGTTTTACACTATAGATATCTATAGTTCTATACAGTTATATACCAATCTAGGTTTGAATGTTAAGAATGTTCATAAAGTATTAGAATTCAACCAGTCACCATGGTTAAAACAATATATTGATTCTATAAGTCAAAAAAGAGGTAATACAGACAACTCATAATAAAGATTTTTTGAAAGACTGATTACCTTGATATTTGATGGGACATTACATAGAGCATGTAGATGGAAAATTGTTCAAAAGAAAATGATTGCATCAGAGATGTGTGGTTTGGGTCAAAATCTATAATACCAAAACTACTGAGCAGATTAACCTGTAATATGTATATTTCTCTAGGGATAAATTGTTAATTACGGACTGCGAGGGCCCCACCCTTTTTGGCGGCAGTTTAGTAGCAATTTTGGTGTTTTGGTGCTCAGCCATTTGTTTCTGTTCAGTTTTTAGGTCTGGTGGGAACGTACTTAGGAGTGTTTAGATTTAGAAGTACTGATGATATGCTGATTTTATCAGTGATATGCAAATTAGAGCATACAAATGTGTCTTTTGTGGGTGGAGCAGGGGAGTCTGCTATCACAAATATCATAACCTCCCTAAACTGAATGATTGGCACATAGTTATATGGTGTGTTACAATAAAACTCAATGATTCCTGTGTGCAATTATTTCTGATAAACAGGGGTTAGCTGAGCTTAAAGACTGTTTGTTTTACACATATCAATATTATAATATTAGTAATACTACAAGTGACAATGGAATTAACAAGTTATTTTTATATATTTTTCTATCAAGGTTATATTCTAGATTTTTTGCGTAATGATTTCAAAACCTCACCCCCTACATATTATCAGCAAACAGAACAGCACAAGTCTGTATTTTTGCCATTTACTCAGCTTTTCTAGTCCATTCACAGGGAAAACGTAGCCTCAGATTGTTATCCACATTTGCTAATCATGTTGTCATAATTACAATTTGAATACATGCTAAGATATAGATATTCTTAGAAGCCAAAAGATCAATGTCAGTTTAATGAACAACCTATAATTCAATAGGCGTAACTTTGGCTAACTTCAATAAACAATCATTTCCCCCAAATAATGATGAAACAATTTTGTATGTTCCCACAATGTCAACATGACTTCTATGTGACTTGTCTTTAATTTCCAATATTTTCAGAAATTACAAAACTTAACATCAGACCAAAGTTTTTCACTGCTAGTCACAATCGTTTATGACATCCCATATCAAGTGTATAAATGCACCAGTTACATTTATTTTAATTAGCATCCCAGTGAGGTATCTCTAAATGCAATAAGTCTGTAAATAGTGTTGTCAGTGTGAAGTAAAAAGTTCAATTGTCATGAAACACCAGTTATTAAACACATATGTAATAAGACAAGGATATCTCACTTACAGTTATTGATAATTACAGTTGGGACAATCTCATTACACTGTTAGCTGTGACATCATTGTTTACAAATGGACTACAGTTGGAAGGTCCACATGCTAACATTACAATTAAAGTGGTGTTATTTTACACTTGATATTAATAATTAGATCCCATTGTATATAGTATTAAAAAGCAAAACTAACTGAAAGGAAAATTGTGGAGTCAAACCCACTGATAGTCTGGATGCCAAAGTGTGGTTTCAAACCCTAACCACAGTCTGGTCAAAGTCCCTTAATCAGCACACATTCCTGTGCTCCTTCATACAGCGTTCATATAAACATGATTATGTTGTTGAGTCCCCAAGTGGTTTAGTTTAAATTCTACTGGCGGTGGAGTCCTGGTTGGACATTGGACATTGTAAAAACAGCTGTATCAAATTAATATTTAATGAGCAGTGATGACACCCCTTTATTACTAGTGGTATGTGCTGTTCATGATTTACTCACAATGGGGTTGAGCCATAATTAACATCTTTCGTCAGAGCCTTCACTATACTGTGAGTGAAGGTATAAATCATAAAGATACTGTATAGGAACTAGACTAAACCACTGATGAAACAAGTTAAATTAGAACAGTCCAGTATGGTATATTCAACCTGTTGTGTTCTTAGGATGTAGGTATTAGTATTATCTGTCAATACAGGGATACGATATCTTTCATGTAGTCCTAGTCAACACTTTTAGTTCACACTCTGTCAGAGACGACAAACCTTTCAACAATTGTGTCTGTTGTGATTTATTATTATAGTCCTTTTTATTAAGTCTTTCATCCAAAGTTTTGGTTAATTTAACAAACACCTACAGGTAGATTCTCCATCGTGATTAATACACATTGATGATACTGACACCACAGGTCTTGCCTTCTCCTTTTGACATCCTATCTGAGCCAACCTCTTCCCAACAATTTATGTCTTCCTTTGAATTCAATACTCTTTGTTACTTCTCTACTAACTGAAATAAAGAGAATGATTGATCGAAAATTAAAACAATCTGCTCAAGTGCTAAAGAACACTCGTTAAATTGTTTAGCATAACTGAACTGATAAGGTTCAATATTGCTATAGGCATCACTATTTAAGTGTCTGCCTGTCTGCCTGTCTGCCTGCCTGTCTGTCTGTCTGTCTGTCTCTGTCTCTCTGAGTGTGTGTCTGTGTGTGTGTTTGTGTGTGTGTATGTGTAAACAACTTAAAGTCAAAAACTGCTGAACTGATTGCCATGATATTTGGTGGGTCCATTACCTTGGGTTTTCAGTTGGGAAAATGTTCAAGTCAAAATGATCTCATCACCACTGTGATTTGGGTAAAAAATGTGATTTTTGTGAAAAAACTTAAACTCAAAAACTACTAGGCAGATAGGTCTAAAATTTGGTGGGAACATTCTTAAAGGTGGTCAGATTAAGAATTCTTCACATGGTGATTCCATCAATAATATGCAAATTAGGGCTAAAAATGTGTCTTTTTTCTAGCAGATTAAGCTTAAATTTCAAGGGAATGTAGGGATCTGCATGTGCAGAAATCTCAAGCACCGTCATGGTGATCTCATTAGTGATCTGCAAATTAGAAAGAGGGGGAAGGGGACTCCGAACACCACCAATGTTAAATATGTGTATGACATTGCAGTACTGCTGCAGAGAACACTGCAAGCACTCATACAAATACTCTGAGTATACCACACTTGTACTCACATGTCATGGGGTTCTATCATAATCCTTAGCAACATACCTTGCTTAAACCT
>NC_135567.1:6029898-6239898 GCF_964340395.1 Glandiceps talaboti | reverse complement strand
AAACACCATGCGAAATAGCCAGTAAGTGAACACTTAGTGACCCTCAACAAATAATATTGTAGTTAGCTATGGGTATGAGGTGCTCAAAACATATTTAACTTTTACTATAACATCCTTGTAATAAACAGCCTAACCATGCAATATAGTTGGTACGGGTACAATTAGTGAGCCATAAAAATTAATATTATCTTTCCATTGTTATTTCACTTTTACTATATCACCCTTGTAACCATGGTAATGAACAACCCAATGTTGCCTTAAATTTTGGTTTAGGGTTAGATATCATATCAAACCATATCATCAAACCGCTGCTGGCAACCATATGGCATATAGTGAATTAATTATCAGTTGTGAGGAGAGAAGTGGGTCTCACAGGAGTAAAACGGGAACAGTTGGGTAAGGTATTAGGGATAATGTTTAGATATGTTGACAGTCCCAATGACAACATTTGGAGCCAACTAGTATTTTGGAGTTAATGTTCTGGCCTGCATCTCAGTCATTGAAATCCAAACACAGGTACTGAATAATGCAATAAGTTGACACAAATATACTGTGGTAGTAGTAGTTGGAGAAATAACCAATGCCTTTAAAACTTTCAATGTGGTGGAAGCAGTGGGATTACTTCTTTTAAACCAATTGATTCCAGTCCCTTTCCATGTCTGACAGCATTCAAACCATGTTTTAAAAATATTTAACTGGGGAAGGGCCATATTTTTAAGGAAGGAAATTTAGGGCAGGACACTTTTGGCTCAACAGAATCTGAGGAGGGTCACCTTTTACGTAACAGTCCAGGCCTGATTTCCCCTGTCCCTTCCCTCCCCTAAAGTGCTAGAGAACATTCATTATATTATAATTTTTTATCATTAGCCGAGATATATTTGTCAAAATTAATGTATACAGTTATAGTGGATTAATATATTATTCTTGTGAAACTGATCCTTGGAAAAAAAATCTAAAATCATATGAATATTCTTCAGCGTATTATATAGTACACAAAATAAATGATGATATATTACTGTCATCTCTTTCTTATAAAACTGGGTAAGAATATGACAGGGTCACAGATATTGATTCTTTTCAAAACTCTTTCTGGTTATTTAACAAGGAAGTGTTTTGCTCTTCTGACAAAAGTTGTATTCAGTACTTGTAACTTTTTTTCCAATAGTTTTGTTATTGTGGTCTACATAGATGTTATGATAGATAGTCTTGTCAGTTATCATGTCTAATTAAAACATAGCGTAAGTGAAATCCTGTTAGATTACATCACAAAATATCTGAAGAATGTAAACATATTTAAGTTGTATTCAACATTTGATATTGGCTTGTGTAACTGTTAACTGACGAACAATTGACTTTGGTGTAGTTGTGATGCTTGAGTCTTTAAAATGTTGAAAAAAAAGAAGAAGGTTCATTTGACAGTTTTTGGAGTGTTTGGATAATTACATTTGTATGTCAATATACAAACCCATTTACACTAAATAGATGGTAAAGCTCAGGGAAGGAGGTGCTGTCCCTTTTAGATTTGAAATGATAATGTAATTATATTAAAATGGGATTTGTCAGTTCATCATATTGGTTCATGTTATAGTCTCTCAACAAATACATGGTCTATTACACCTTTGTGAGATTTCACTAGTTATGAGCATGGTAGTTAAGGTAATATTATCATTGAGGTATAAGGGGGGATACCTGAATGGTATAAATGATTCATTTCTGTATTGCAACAAACTCTGTAATATTGTTTTAACAAGACATGCAATCCTTGCATTGAATTCCATTCTAATCAAAACTATCACAAATGGCTCATTAAAATATATATTCAATAAGATTACACATGTACATGTATGTGACATCTGTAAAGACAAATTTGTTTGGAGTTTACCATTCTAGAATGGTAGGTGATACTTCCATGGTAAAACTTGTTTTAATTGTGGATGGCTATAAATAAATAACACAAACACAGATTGTTAGAGCATTATAACGACTGTTGTATTCTTATAAGACTGATAACATGTTGGGGAGAGAGAGAGAGAGAGAGAGAGAGAGAGCAAGTTACATCCTCATTAAGATACATATTATTGGTAACTTAAGAGAATCAATATGCATGTTTTTTAGGGTTTCTTAGCATTTCTACTATAGTGCGATTGAAACACGTGATTTCAGGCAGTGTATTTAAAATGAAAAATATGGTTTTATCACTTAGTATTTATATGCAATCAGATTCCAGAGTTCTACACAAATTGTTGCCGATTTCAAGAATTGTCATGTGCTTGGCATTTTTAGGGGAATAAGTCCACAACCTCCAATTTTCAATATTATAGTTATAATATTTAGTATTTATGCAATAAGATTCTGGAGTTCTACTCATAAGTAATTTCTATTAACTGCCTTACTTAAAAATCAAATCCCATGTTTATCACACTTTGTTGTTTGTATTTGTCTTTATTGTCATCACATTTTCAGTCTAATGTCCGAAATAAAATGTGTATGTGTATATAACAATGACCGTGTTTGAGTTAAGTCATTTTTAACATAAGTACACCACCTGAAATCACTTTATAAGCACGCTTTTGGTAATAATACAATAAAAAGTGATAAAATCAAAGCATGCTTTATTTGGTCGAATTCAACATTTTTTGAACATCTGCAGTCTATTTATCCGTTATACAATAAAAGTGATAAAAACCATATTTTAAGTGTACTCCCAAAATCTGGATTTTTTTAATCTCTATTCATAGGCAATGACAGTTTACCGGGGGGGGGGGGAGATAGGTCCGGGGCATTTGTCCTATGGGGGCATTTGTGTGGGGGCATTTGTCCTAGAACTGTGTAGAACACAATATAGCACATAGTTGAGTATTCTTAAGTTGCATAGTCTTTCCAGTAGGATGGTGGTTATATTACATGGCCACTTCTGGATTTCATTGGTGACTTGGGTGGTGTAGCAACTATTGGTTTAGGTGATAATGACGTTGCTTCCTTGACATCAGGTCAGTTGGACCGTTCAGAATTACTCCTTGTAGACAGTGGTGGTTTGATGATATTGGGAGTATGAGATGTCGTGTTTGTTTCTCCCAAGTCTTTAGAATCTGCTGGTTCCATTATTTTCTTGTGGTGTGGTCTGCTATGTCGATAAGTTGTGTTGGATGACTCAACTTCTTAAGATCTTTCATCCAAACGCTGTGTGACAATGGCTTTTGGCCATTTCTTTTTTCCTAGAATGAACGGTTTCATTCTAACCACATCACCTTCTTCTAACACTGGGATATCATCTAAGTTTCTGTCATAGTATACTGCTTGTGTTCTAGTCCTATGGTTCATTAGGTGTTGTGCTTGATTTGAGCTTCTTTGTTGCGTTGATGCAGTAGTGTGAGGTGAATGTTACTGTTGGATTTCTTACACTTCCTCAGGAGTTGTTTGGCTATCTTGACAGCTGCTTCAACTTTACCATTTGCCTTGCTCTTGTATGGGCTGATAGTAAGATATTCAAAGTCCCATACTTTTGAGAATGTTGCAAACTCAGTAGAGATGTATTGTGGTCCGGCATTGTCGGAAACTAACTCTTCTGTGATTCCATATCGAGCAAAGGGCTGTTTTGTTTTCCTTATAACTGTTGAAGATTTGGTGTCGGGAAGTTTATCCAGTTCATAAAAGTTGCTATAGTAATCAACAGTTACCAAGTAGTCTTGATTATCATAGGTAAACAAATCGGATGCTACCTTTTGCCATGGTCTGTGTGGTTCATCATTGTTTCCTTGCACTGGCTGGATTCATTTGTTCAGCAAGTTTCACATGATGTGATATATTTCGTTATATCAGCATTGCTCATTGTTTTAAAATACATTATACATTGTCATATAACCGCAAAATGTGCATATGAGCCACATATGCAAAGATTGACCTGTATCACATACATGCTGAAACCAGTCATTGGCTTCATAATATCTTGCTTCGTGAGAATGTCCATTGAGCAGAAAATAGTGAAGAATATTTTATTTTCACTGGAATTACCGTTAAAAACGGTAATAAACAGTACTCAACATGTTTTAGAATTTCACAGGTAATATGTGTGTCAATTCAGTGCAGTTTCTTGTTCTACTCCTTAAAACATGTTGATACCCTGTATTTGGCTTGTCAACACAGCCTGTGTATGTGTAAAGTGCACTGTTATTGTTGATAATTTTGGTTCAGACTAAAATTCACTTTTCAAAAATAATAATGCAGTGTGTACATATACAGACTGTGTTTACAAGCATTTACCAAACACAGGAGTGTTTCAATGTGCCTTATGGAGTAGAACAAGAAACTAAAAACTGTAGTTGATACACAGAACAAAACATACTGAAAAAATCATCAAAAGTTACAGCTACTGTCCCTTTAATCTGTCCACATAATTTCCATCCATCCATCTATCAGTGAATTTATCATTTTGAGATGGGGGAGGGTCACATTTTAGAACTTGGGATTGGGGGGAGGGTCACATTTTACAGCTCAGACATACCCTAAATCCCCCCTCCCTCATAATTACTGAAGGCTCCCTTATAAAGTATGCAAATGGAGTATTTATACAGAGTCATGTATATATATCAGAGAGAGATCAGAGAGACAGACAGACAGACAGACAGACAGACAGACTGACTGACAGAGACAGAGATCTTTACCACTCTGGTCATTGTTGTGTCCAGATGATGGTAGCAGATCAAGAGCGAATAAGGATGGAAGTAAAATGAGAAGTGTTGATGGGATATGTGTTGGGCATTTCTACCAGAGGCTTCTAAAACATGACAGCAACATTTTGTGATGTTGTGATTGTAGGAAGGGATGTCATGGACAATGCACAGTCATGCATGTCTGAAAGCAGGTCTCCAATATATTGTCCATTGTGTTTGTGGTGGTGACTGTTCTTAAGCATATCTGTCTTGTGATACATGTCTAGTACAATAGTAATAAATCACATAAACAGTTCCCCTGAGATCATTTAATACTCCATTATATACCAATAGAAGTGAAAAATGCATCACTGCAATCATTTAAATATAAATGTGTTACTTTAGATTTGACAGTGAATAGTATTAGAAAAATAACAATGTTAAACTTGTTTAATTTATTTATCTTCTCAAGCATTTCGAAAAATAAAAATACCGCCAATGGCATTGTAGCACAACTAATAGTTGGCTGTTGGTGTCGCTGTGGCCTTGTTGCTAGGCACATTTGCATACATTTTTGAATATTGATTAATTTGCCTACCCTTTCCAGTTTTAATATTTGCAATAAAAACCACCATTCAGCCATTGATATGGGCGTGGTCCTGTTGGTAGGCATATTTGCATACGTATTTTTGAATCCGTATTCACTTACTTACCTATACCTGTTGTTGTCTTTGTAATATGCATCACTGTATAGCTAAGGCCGTGGACATGATTGCTAGAACCAATTGTGTCAAAATGTTTTCAACAACACCTGCAGAATAACACCTCCAGAAACCATCCCTACTAAATTTTAACTCCATTCACCATGCAGTTTAAAGATACAAAATTTTATTAGCACAACTGAACTAGGTTAATTGGTGCTAGAGTCATCGAGAAATGCGTGTGTATGTATGTGTGTGCGTGCGCACGTGCGCCTCGCACGCTCGCGTGTGTGTGTGTATGTGTGTGTAAATGATTTAAAGTAAAAAACCGCCAGACTGATTTGTTTGGTATTTGGCGGGGACATTACTTGTTGTGTCTAGATGGAAAATTGTTCAAATGAAAATGATTGCATCAGAGATGTGCATTTTAAGTGAAAAAATGTGATTTTTAGTCCAAAGACTTAAACTCCAAAACTACTGGGCAGCTTGGCCTGAAATTTGGTGGGAACGTTATGTAGTGGGTGTAAATTTAGATTTGTTCATGACATGATGATCCCATCAGTGATATGCAAATTAAGGTTAGTCAAAAGTCTATAATTCCAAAAGTACTTCGGTTGATTTCGCTGAAATAGGATGTTTCTGGGGATGTACAGATCAGGTGATATTAATTACAATCATGATGATCTCTTTAGAAATGTGGAAATTAGGGCTAAAAAAACTTGTTTTTTTAGTTGAAATGCCAGTCAGGCAAAAAGAGTATACATAGATTATTGTTTTATTGATCCAATTAAACTATTAACATTTTGTATGGGTTACTTAACACAATGTAACAATTGTGTGTGAATGGTACTAGAATTAATCTCTCCTTGATGTTGCTTGGAAACCGTGCCTACCTAACTTGAACACTGAACTACACTTTGGTTCAATGTAAAATGCCTGTCTGTCTGTCTGTCTGTCTGTCTGTCTGTCTGTTTGTATGTCTGTCTTGTAGATGATGCAGTGATTTTGGTATTGAACTTTACCTCTCAAACTACTAGAGATGAAATTTGGTTATGATTCTGAAAGTGTTACTGTTAATCTGCAAATTGTGAATGTATCATACTTAATATGTCATTGGCCCTAGCAACCATGACCACACCCTAAGCAACAGTCAAATGATAGGTTCCTTGACAATTATAACAAGGATGAGTAGGCAAGTGAATATACATTATTGTAGAATATGTAAATGCCCTTAGCAACAAGACCACGCCCATAGGAATGGGTAAACAATGACATATAATGCCAAAATAACACTGGTGATGGGAAGGTAAATGAGCATTGCGAAATTGTATGCCGAGAAACAAGATAGTGCCCATAGTAACATTTAAATGATGTTGTATATAGCAGGTATAACATTAACACCATGGATGGGAAGGCATGGGAATAAATCTTCAAAGAATGTATGTCTAGCAAGAAGACCATGTTAATCATTACAGATAATTAAACTGTATCATCAACAGTTGTGCTACAACGCCATTGGCACTTTATAAAAATGGTTAGACCTAATTTGCATATCACTAATGGAATCAGCATGTTGTGAATGCAGCTTCATCTACACCTCTCCAGAGGCAGCCCTATGAAATTCCTGCCCAATCTACTAGGTATTTTAGAATGATAGATTTTAGACAAAAAACTCGTTTTTAGACGTAATTTCAGGTGCAGCAAATGAGTCATTTTTCTGAAATTATTTCAGAAAGTTAAAACATAGCTAATAAACACTTTTTACATTTGATTCAAGATTGGAGAGGAAAGTGAAAGCTGTACGTATCAGCCCTCCCACTGCGATATTACACAACCTGTCCTCCCAACAGATGTGCCTGCCCACTGCCCGCTCCCCACAATTTTCACCAAGGTTTCCTCTCTCTTCGCTACCCTCTACAAGACATATGGCATCTGTCCACTATTCATAGAAGCCCTAATGTTAAATTTACTCAGGATGCTATTTGATATACTCGCAGCAAATAGTTTCTCCTTCTAATATATACGTATTGACAGTTGTCAGTTGACATATTAGATTGTGCTGCAATCTCAATGCACTGCCTCACCAGTTTCGATGACATACGTGGTCAAACATAAATTATTATATTACACAATTAATTTGCCTCTTGTGAATATTGTAAAAAAAAAAAAATTTGCCCACTGCCTTCCCCTTTCCCCATATCTTACAGCTGAAATATATGTTGCCAACTGAAATACTGGCAGGGTTATTTTTCCCCTCCCTCTGGCCAAGCTTGGAAATTGCCCGCACATTGAAGAAGCTATTTGCACGAACAGCTTCGTTGGCTACACCTGTAATTTGCATATCACTAATGAGATAATCATGTATTAAGAATGTTGCCATCAAATTTCAACCCAATCTGGTCAATAAATGTGAATCTGTTTTAATGGCATAGGAAAATGTCAGTTGAGTATTTCCATTTAACTTAATAGTAAACTAAAGTATAGGCTAGTAAAATACCATGAAATTCAAGCATTGGTCAACATTTTGGACTAAACTCAATGATATCAAGGCCTGGTGCAATGTAATATCAACAGTCTTATTAAAAATTGACAGAGCAAAAATGTGTGGAACAAAATTAAATACATATGTGTATGTTATAAAACAAGAACAAATTGGGGTTTTAGTAAATTATCAGTTTAGTACTGAAATTATGAATGACACAGGTAAGAACACACTACATGTACTTCATGTTTGTGCACAGGGAACCCAGGAACTGTGTTGCAATCTAACGAACAAACAAACAAACAAACAAACAAACAAACAAATCAATAAATAAAGAATAAATAAATATGTATGGGTAAATGAAATATGTTAAACTCATGGATAACTGTCTATAAACATGTCTATATGTATATACATGTCTGTATACTATTGAAATAATAGACTATTTGTTTCTATATATCCTATTTATACTAACAACATATAGATGGTATATATAGAAACATATCCTATATTCTCTCATTCAGAGACCGGTATATACATACATATATGTTTATTGATAGTTATCCATTACTTTAGAATCTCATGTATATTTATTTAGTTTTTTCTGTTTATTATTTATTTATTTATTTATTTATTTGTTTTATTTATTTGTTTGTCTGTCTGTTTGTTTGTTTGTTTGTTTTTTTGTTTGTTTATTTTGTTTTGTTTATAACACCATTCCTGGGTTCCCTATCATATGATGCCTGGCTGAGATGAGTTCAGTGGGCTGGGCATTAAGTAGCACTTTACAGTATACCTCCACACACATTGTTGTAACATAAGCGTGTCAGTGCTCTGTATTCCGTAACAGCGGTAAAAACACCATTGGTCTGTTCTACACACCACTATGATAATAACTATAATGTAAGTATAGTAACTAATGATAATAAATTGATAATAATAGTAATAATAATGTTTTATTTTAAGAACCAGCTCATAAACTAATAACATTTCACAAAAACAAAGAAAAAAAAAAGAAAAAAAGTTTAATTTACAGTACATAGTTTTATAAAGCAATCCATCAAGAATCCTTTCTAAACTTTACTGTAAAAAAATCACAAAATCAGATAAAGATGCTGTAATTAAAATATTGTTACTCTCTTTGAGTCTAAAATCAAATTAAATATGAACAATTCGAAAATTTACGGATAAGTGAGTTAGCCTTTAATTAGAATAAAGAGATATCATTTGACATCTGATAATAACTGTTTTCCAAAAGACTAGAACATGTAGACTTATTTCCAGATAATTAATACGTTCAAGTTTTATACGAATATTGGATTTTAAAAATAATTGCCAGATTTTATATATTATCCCAATTTTCAGGATAGATCTGATAGATTAGTTTTGTTTTATATAAAATAATGTATATAGATAATAAAACACAGGCTAAACCAATGCATAAATCACAGGTTTAACAAAATATCAGGATTAACAAAATATCAGGATTAACATGAAACAATTTCAAAAAAAGCTTTAAATTACAACCATGACTCGTTTGAAATGTCCTTAAATGTAGGTGTTTGATAAGATAAAGATACTGTTGTGCTTTCTTTATGAGGTGTTCAGTATTTCTTTGCCAAAACTGTCGATGTGAAAGATGAATACCCAGGAATTTGAAAATACTGACAATTTCAACTTAATCTCTACCATGAATATCCAAATTATCACACAGAAATCCTCAACAAAATAAAAAAAAATTGACTAATCAGAAAGATTAATGATTTCTCGCACAAAATCTGTCTGAAATATCTGTAATGAGAAAAAAACTATGAAAACAACATCCTTATAGACTATAATCTATATCACAAATACTATCTAGAAGCAACAGGAGAAGCATTGTCAACAATCCTTTAACAGTATGTAAAACCTCAAAATGAGATATGATCACCCGTTATCTAAAAACATATGTATCAGTGAGTTACCAGTCCACTAAGACAAATGTACAGACACTTGCATCATATCTATAGTGCTTTGAGACATTTAGATATATAGCAATTTCGTTTTTTGCATAATTCTGTATCTCGACTTTAGTCCTGGTTACAAACTTGTGTTGGTAAGTATCAGGAATGAAATATACACTGAGCTTGAATATACACTGAGCTTGAATATACTCTGAGCTTAAATATACACTGAGCTTGAATATACACTGAGCTTGAATATACACTGAGCTTGAATATACACTGAGCTTGAGTATACACTGAGCTTGAGTATACACTGAGCTTGAGTATACACTGAGCTTGAGTATACACTGAGCTTGAGTATACACTGAGCTTGAATATACACTGAGCTTGAATATACACTGAGCTTGAATATACACTGAGCTTGAATATACACTGAGCTTTAATATACACTGAGCTTGAATATACTCTGAGCTTGAATATACACTGAGCTTGAATATACTCTGAGCTTGAATATACACTGAGCTTGAATATACACTGAGCTTGAATATACACTGAGCTTGAATATACTCTGAGCTTGAATATACACTGAGCTTGAATATACACTGAGCTTGAATATACACTGAGCTTGAATATACTCTGAGCTTGAATATACACTGAGCTTGAATATACACTGAGCTTGAATATACTCTGAGCTTGAATATACACTGAGCTTGAATATACACTGAGCTTGAATATACACTGAGCTTGAATATACACTGAGCTTGAATATACACTGAGCTTGAATATACACTGAGCTTGAATATACTCTGAGCTTGAATATACTCTGAGCTTGAATATACACTGAGCTTGAATATACACTGAGCTTGAATATACACTGAGCTTGAATATACACTGAGCTTGAATATACTCTGAGCTTGAATATACACTGAGCTTGAATATACACTGAGCTTGAATATACTCTGAGCTTGAATATACACTGAGCTTGAATATACACTGAGCTTGAATATACTCTGAGCTTGAATATACTCTGAGCTTGAATATACACTGAGCTTGAATATACACTGAGCTTGAATATACACTGAGCTTGAATATACACTGAGCTTGAATATACTCTGAGCTTGAATATACACTGAGCTTGAATATACACTGAGCTTGAATATACATTGTACTCTGAGCTTGAATATACACTGAGCTTGAATATACACTGAGCTTGAATATACACTGAGCTTGAATATACACTGAGCTTGAATATACTCTGAGCTTGAATATACTCTGAGCTTGAATATACACTGAGCTTGAATATACTCTGAGCTTGAATATACACTGAGCTTGAATATACACTGAGCTTGAATATACACTGAGCTTGAATATACACTGAGCTTGAATATACACTGAGCTTGAATATACACTGAGCTTGAATATACACTGAGCTTGAATATACACTGAGCTTAAATATACACTGAGCTTGAATATACACTGAGCTTGAATATACACTGAGCTTGAATATACTCTGAGCTTGAATATACACTGAGCTTGAATATACACTGAGCTTGAATATACTCTGAGCTTGAATATACACTGAGCTTGAATATACACTGAGCTTGAATATACTCTGAGCTTGAATATACACTGAGCTTGAATATACACTGAGCTTGAATATACACTGAGCTTGAATATACACTGAGCTTGAATATACTCTGAGCTTGAATATACTCTGAGCTTGAATATACTCTGAGCTTGAATATACACTGAGCTTGAATATACACTGAGCTTGAATATACACTGAGCTTGAATATACTCTGAGCTTGAATATACTCTGAGCTTGAATATACACTGAGCTTGAATATACACTGAGCTTGAATATACACTGAGCTTGAATATACACTGAGCTTGAATATACACTGAGCTTGAATATACACTGAGCTTGAATATACACTGAGCTTGAATATACACTGAGCTTGAATATACACTGAGCTTGAATATACTCTGAGCTTGAATATACTCTGAGCTTGAATATACACTGAGCTTGAATATACACTGAGCTTGAATATACACTGAGCTTGAATATACACTGAGCTTGAATATACACTGAGCTTGAATATACACTGAGCTTGAATATACTCTGAGCTTAAATATACACTGAGCTTGAATATACTCTGAGCTTGAGTCCAATTTGGGATCTTGACTGTAATCTTCATAAACAATAAAGTTAAGTCAAATTAGTTAAACTCAAGTTCAAAAAATGTTTACTAGTTTGCTAACCAATCCTATATTTTCCTAACTTACCAATCAAATGAAGGTCAATATCAAATTTGAGGCAATATGTAATGAATGTTGAACGTTTTTGTGTGTTAGATGTCAATAAAGTATGAGTAGCTGTCTTAGTTTAGTACTTGGTTGTAAGGTACCAGTTCCCTTATCCCATAGTAAGTTAACCCTAAATATACTTTTGCTACAATATTTATGACAGACTATATAATTTGCAATCTGATTTGCGGCCTTACAGGTCAAGTCTGCAGTAGTTTATAGCAAAAAACTAATGTGGGTGTTTCGATAAAAGTGAAAAATTGAGGTGACCGTGTAATTAGACTATGACCTTGACCTTGGATCGAAAAGATCAGGTGATAAGTGAGTTGCCCGTCCTCATGTACTTCATGTTTGTGCACAGGGAGCACAGAAACCGTGTTGCAATCAAACGAACAAACAAACAAACAAACAAACAAGTAAATAAATAAAGAATAAATAAATATGCATGGTTAAATGAAAGATCATTTTAAACTCATGGATAACTGTCTATAAACATGTCTATATGTATATACATGTCTGTGTACTATTGAAATAATAGACTATTTGTTTCTATATATTCTATTTATACTAACAACATATAGATGGTATATATAGAAACATATCCTATATTCTCTCATTCAGAGACCAGTATATACATACATATATGTTTATTGATAGTTATCCATAATAGCTACATGGCTCAGAATGTTGGTGAATTGAAGACAATTGGCATTTAGAATCCCATGTATATTTATTTAGGTTTTTCTGTTTATTTTTATTTATTTATTTATTTATTTATTTATTTATTTATTTATTTATTTATTTATTTATTTATTTATTTATTTATTTATCTGTTTATTTATTTATTATTTATTTATTTATCTGATTATTTATTTATTTATTTATTTATTTATTTATTTATTTGTTTGTTTGTTTGTTTGTTTATAACACCATTCCTGGGCTCCCTGTGGTATGACTCCGGTTTGAGATGAGTGCAGTGGGCTGGACATTTAGTAGCACAATTTCCAATGCATTTTATGCAAATGGCAATAATTGAAAGTTATATATTATTATATTATATCGTTAATATTCATTTTGTTTTGTTCCACACAGACCATGGCAAAAGGTAGCATCCGATTTGTTTACCTATGATAATTGAGACTACTTGGTAACTGTTGATTACTATTGCGAATTTTATGAACTGGATAAACTTCCAGACACCAAATCCTCAACAGTTATAAGGAAAACAAAACAGCCCTTTGCTCGATATGGAATCCCAGAAGAGCCATTTTGTTTTTGATTTTTATATGTCCAAAACCATAACTCAGACATGCTTGACAGATCTCATTCAAAGTTGGTATTAGGACAGTGTTCTATGACATACATGTGCATATTCATTGTTATTGTGATACGATCCAATATGGCTGCCTGGCAGCCATTTTGTTTGTGAATTTTCCATGTCCAAAGCCATAACTCAGACATGCTTGAAAAGATCTCATTCAAAGTTGGTATTAGGACAGTGTTCTATGACATACATGTGCATATCCATTATCGTCGTGATACGATCCAATATGGCTGCCTGGCAGCAATTTTGTTTGTGAATTTTCCATGTCCAAAGCCATAACTCAGACATGCTTGAAAAGATCTCATTCAAAGTTGGTATTAGGACAGTGTTCTATGACATACATGTGCATATCCATTATCGTCGTGATACGATCCAATATGGCTGCCTTGCAGCCATTTTGTTTGTGAATTTTCCATGTCCAAAGCCATAACTCAGACATGCTTGAACATATCTCATTCAAAGTTGGTATTAGGACAGTGATCTATGACATACATGTGCATATTCATTGTTGTTGTGATATGATCCAATATGGCCGCCTGGCAGTGATAATTCCTTAAAACCCAATCATAGCGGGGATATGTCATTCTCATCAATGACTTGTTTTATTTATTATTGACATACATTGTATTGTCCGTGTACGGTACAGTATCATTGAACTTTTGTAAATACAAGAAACATCTAGAAAAATTAGTGTCCTGGTCCCTGCCCCAGATACAGTGAACAAACAGAGAAAAATTAGGGTCCTGGCCCCTACCCAAATGCAAGGAACATCTAGAAAAATTAGGGTCCTGGTCCCTACCCAAATGCAAGAAACATCTAGAAAAATTAGTGTCCTGGTCCCTGCCCCAGATACAGTGAACAAACACATAAAAATTAGTGTCCTGGTCCCTGTCCCAGATACAGTGAACAAACACATAAAAATTAGTGTCCTGGTCCCTGCCCCAGATACAGTGAACAAACACATAAAAATTAGTGTCCTGGTCCCTGCCCCAGATACAGTGAACAAACACATAAAAATTAGTGTCCTGGTCCCTGCCCCAGATACAGTGAACAAACAGAGAAAAATTAGTGTCCTGGTCCCTGCCCCAGATACAGTGAACAAACACATAAAAATTAGTGTCCTGGTCCCTGTCCCAGATACAGTGAACAAACAGAGAAAAATTAGGGTCCTGGTCCCTACCCAAATGCAAGAAACATCTAGAAAAATTAGTGTCCTGGTCCCTACCCAAATGCAAGAAACATCTAGAAAAATTAGTGTCCTGGTCCCTGCCCCAGATACAGTGAACAAACACATAAAAATTAGTGTCCTGGTCCCTGCCCCAGATACAGAGAACAAACACAGAAAAATTACTGTCCTGGTCCCTGCCCCAGATACAGTGAACAAACACATAAAAATTAGTGTCCTGGTCCCTGCCCCAGATACAGTGAACAAACACAGAAAAATTAGTTAAGAATGTAGAACAGAGTGTATAAGGAGAAAACAATACAAGGAATGTGAAATATTAATAATTCAGGTAACTTACAAGTTATACAATATAATTATAGTAAACATTGTTGTGAACTTAATAGCACTATAGTTTATTGGAATGAAGTGATTGTTTTGATAAATTGGTCAGCTTTGATTTCTGTATGTTGGTGGTGTGAGCCTCACCACTGCCAATTCTTTGACTAAAATTAGTGGGCAAGGATTGAACCATAATTGTACTCTTGTCAATCTTGTCCAGCCCTTGTGATGACAAATCAAGCTTTCAATCTGCAAGTTAAGATTAATAACCCATTCTGATCACAGGCTAATCAAATACCTATGAAATATTAAAACATTGTATTTGAACTAAAATTACATGGACGGTCACTTAGTGAACTTAGACAGTCAGCTGTTTACTATATATGTATAGACAAAACATGTAAAGCTGTGTACTAAACATACAGCTGATAAGGTCAAAGGTCAAATGAGATGTTAGGTCAAAGGTCAAATAGACATGCGTACAGGCTTTTTGTTAGTTATTATACACAGAATATTTTTTCTATTCCCTGGGGAAGTGATGAAAAGTATAGGTGACCTGTAAAATTGATTGCTGGCCCCCAAACAAGTATTTATAGTTTGTAAAGCCATCTACTAGCCATTCAGGAGAACATGTTGGCACTGTCCTGTATTCATCATAGTATCTATGCAGGGGTCTGTCAGCCTATGTAACCTATATACAGCAGGGTATGAATTAAGATGAGTGATGTGAGACATGGCAGGAATGGTTGGTTGGTTGGTTGGTTGGTTGGTTGGTTGGTCAGGTGGAAAACATCACAAGACATACGGTTGCTGTAATTGACATACACTCACCAACGAATATATTGCCATGGTAAAATATATGGAAAACTCTGTCAGCTTTATGATATTTCCCCATTTTTGTTACCATGGTTTCCAGACAGTCAAGTAACGTAGCGAAAAGATAACAAATCTCTATGCAGCAAATGTGCATAAACAAGATGGGGGACATCTGATAAAATTTACATAGAGTTGCATACTAGTATTGTGTACATTATTTTTGATTGAAACCCCAGTAATTGAGGTCTTAATATAGTAAAATTTCATAGAGTTGCATATCGCTAGTATCATGTACATTCATTTTGCTGGAAACCAGGGGCCTTAATCTAGTAAAAATATGATATCTTGATTGGAACCCCCAATAAAATACCTGAGTATATATCAGTAGTTCTTTAGAAAAAACACTTCTTGAGGTGTGGCATGTCATGTCATTCTGTTACTAATACTACTGGATATTAATTTTTGTTTCATTTCATTCTCACTGTCTCAGTCTCACCCAGATAGATTTGTAATATATGCATTGTGTAGTACAGGATGTACATGAGGATGAGGCCAAATAACAATAATTGTTTGGTTCCGGTTACCCCCCCCCCCCCCACCTAGCTTTCACTGCAGAATCTAAACTTTTTTTTACGTATTCGATAAAAAATAATAAAGTTGCAAAAACTGTGAAGTCTCACGAGAAATAGTGAACTCGGAAACTGCCATAAACTTAAAAAATAAATAAATAAAACTGTTCGTCCAATCTGTAATAGGTGTACATCTGATATGAAGAAATAAACAACACAGAGACCATTTGGAAAACAATGGAAAACCTCAACTAGACACTCATACAGAAACAGAAGTATACTAAATCAACATTTTTGGCTATGGCAAGGGGGGGGGGGTACTTAAAATAAATTGGGGGTTTGACAAAAAATCTTCCGACCCTGCCCCAACCCACTGTAAGGGAACCTCCGGTAACCACAATCGCAGGGCACTCAGGCTTAGTTAGTTATATTTACAAAAACAAACAAACAAACAAGACAAACAAACTATAAATAAATAAATTCTGAAAAGCATCAACAAGAGAGCGCACAATTGCAAATCATTACCAACTACAAGAATTACTAATACTATACGTTTTCCTGTATTCAAAATGGTCACAATTGTACATACCCCCCCCCCCCCAAGGTATGTCAATGATTCCTACCAAATGCGAGTAGTATATTTTCAAGTTGTGAAACTGGAGCTAATATGACTTCTGATCAGTAAAAATCCATCTTTGTAGAACAATCATGCTTAGAACTCATATATTTACCAGGTGCAATTGACATCATAGTCAACGGGAAGGCATCAATTCTGATGATTACTAAGCCTTACCATCTTGCATTGAAAAATCTCGTTAGATGTCCATAACTCCCTTCACTCAATTTGAATGAACCAATCACGTAACCCGATTACTGCATTACTTGCAGTTAAGTAGCTCAATCCATCTTAGTGTGTTATGTTTAGTACATGTAACTGTGTGTACTTTTGGTTTCCAATGTTTTGAAAAGTGATGGTATTCCCAACCTAGTATGTCAAACAGCCACAGCTATAGTGATCAAATTGGGTTATATGATCGGTCAACTCAAATTGATTGGCTGGGAGTTTTGAACTTCTAATTAATCTGTCCTTGAGGTTGCTTGGAACCATTGTATACCTAACTTTAACACTGAACTACAAGTTTGCTCAAGGTAAAATGCCTGTCTGTCTGTCTGTCTGTCTGTCTGTCTGTCTGTGTCTGTGTCTGTCTGTCTGTCTGTCTGTGTCTGTCTGTGTCTGTCAGTATGTCTGTCTGTCTGTCTGTCTGTCTGTCTGTCTGTCTGTCTGTCTGTCAGTCTGTCTGACTGTCTGTCTGTCTTGTAGATGATGCAAGTGATTTGATATTGAGCTTTACCTCTCAAACTAGAGGGGATGAAATTTGGTTATGATTCTGAAAGTGTTACTGTTAGTCTGAAAATTGTTAGTGTGTCATACTTGCGTAATTGGCCCAAGCAACCATGACAATGCCCATGCCCCTGTCAAATGATTGAATAACAAGACAACACCCATAGCAACAGGTAAACAATGACATAATGCTAAAATAACACTGGTGATGGGAAATGAAAGAGAATTGCTAAATTGTATGTAGATATGCCTAGCAATAACACAACACCCATAGCAACAGGTCAACAATGACATAATGCTAAAATAACACTGGTGATGGGAAATGAAAGAGAATTGCTAAATTGTATGTAGATATGCCTAGCAACAAGACCACGCCCATAGCAACAGATAAACAATGACATAATGCTAAAATAACACTGGTGATGGGAAATGAAAGAGAATTGCTAAATTGTATGTAGATATGCCTAGCAACAAGACCACGCCCATAGCAACAGGTCAACAATGGCATAATGCTAAAATAACACTGGTGATGAGAAATGAAAGAAAATTGCTAAATTGTATGTAGATATGCCTAGCAACAAGACCACGCCCATAGCAACTGGTAAACAATGACAATGCTAAAATAACACTGGTGGGAAATGAAAGAGAATTGCTAAATTGTATGTAGATATGCCTAGTAACAAGACCACACCCATAGCAACAGCAAAATTATATTATGCCATGCAAAGATAACAGGGATTTCTAAACAGGTGAATATATGTTCACAAATATATGCACATTTCCCTAGCAACAAGACCATAGCAACAGCCAAATTGTTATGTATATTGTAAAGATAACAGGGATGAATAGACAAATGAATAAATATGTGAATATTAACCAATCTATATAATAATAATAATAATAATAATAATAATAATAATAATAATAATAATAATAATAATAATAATGTCATGTATATGACAGAAACTATTTTTTTAGAAGTACAATTCACTGTAACAATATGTATTAAGAACCACACAGAACATGGTACCATGATTGACACATTTGACCAATTTGAATATTATTGAGGTGCATGTCTAGGAATGTTTGTGATTTTACCAAAAATATCATCAATTCTTATAATGACTTCTGACAGGTATTTTATCAAAATAAATACTTTTACAGTACACATTACATGTAATAAATACAAATAAAGTCAAATTTTAAATACATAGTTTTTTCTATGTGAACATTAACCAATCTATATAATAATAATGAGACTTGGGAAACATTTCAAGTAATTTTTCACATATTATTGATATAATACATTGCAATATTATAACAGGAGGATTAATACATAATGTGTCTTTTAATTATAGGACAACAAGAGGACAAGTCTACATTATGGAGCTGAGAGAGGGCATTTGGATATCTGTAAGTTGTTGCTGAAAGCTGGGGCCCAAGTAAATGCTGCTGATAGAGTAAGTTGATTTTATATGACTAATATCTTATTTATCTACTCTGTGACATATACACACATCCCAATGTGGGGTCAATTGATTTTTTCAGAGAATATTTTTACAATAATTTAACTTGATCAGGTAAGTACCGGCATATTTTCATAAAAAAATCAGCTCCCCTTACAAAAAGATTTTATAGATATTTTGTAGACTACTATAGAAATTCTATAGAGTTATATTTTGACATGTTTTTGTAACAGACTAGAGATGTGATTAGCCTAGGGGATTACCCTTGTTTATTCAAAGTTAATTTACAACTATATTCAAGCAATATGAACAGACGTAAAAGAAAGTTCAGAAACACACAATTCACCACCATTGCATTGGTGGCTCACTTCTACTAGGTCTGTTTGTGTGATTGGATGATACTTCTTTTCAATAAAGCTTACAATTTGATATTAAGGTTGCTTTCACAAAAACTTGTTGGGGGAGATTTTAGGCATGGGGGACAGGGATTAATAGACAAATGCATAAATATTCCAAAAATGTATGCAAATATACCTAGCAACAGCTTTTGTGAACAATGGTTTCACAGATTGATATTTTAAAGAGCAACATCAAATTAGGGTGCATAATATTTTAGGGGGGTGGGAGATATATACAACCACACAATCTTTTGAAAGGATAGCAGAAATATACACTCAACTTGGTCTCTCATGTAATTTCTGCCATCCTGCCAAATATTTCACACTCTGTCAGTATGGTCGTGATATCATCCCAAAACGTGGCCAAGGGATGATATTCTGACCTACCTCTGAATAAAGAAGTATACAAAACAGCATTTTGTAAAATTTTATTTTGTTGTATAAAATAGTTTACAGTATGAAACAATTAAATAACCACTTTGCAATTTGTAATGTCAATAATTTACATACAGCCGAAGGTGCTATCCTTATATGCAGTCCTGTGAATGGGGCTATTAGAGTGGGTTCCATCCGTCCGACAGTCTGTACATGTATTCATCCCTCCCTTCATCCGTCTGTCTGTCCATCAATCCTACTGACCGTGCATCTGTAATATGTTATTTCTCAGAGATGACTTGTCCAATTTCTTTCAAACCTGCCAAAAATATGACAGGTCATATGGTACATACACACATCACTTTATTTGCAACATATGCAATTTTGATTGAATGGCAACCATATTAGTAGTTTAAAATCAATATTTATGACATAACTAAAAACTATCATACATAGAGACTCCATTCAAGTGTCTACCCCTTTTATTATCAGGTACAAGCTTTCTTTTAAGATATTGACCTTTCACCTTGATAACCTTCAAGGTCAATTATCAAAATTCAGCCATTTATTGCTTATTACACAACTATCACTTTGTCATATTTATTTGTTGCCAGTTTCTTTTAAATCATGTCCATCGTTAATATAGCAGAAGACAAATATACACAAGGATAATTTTTATAGTGCTCATATAACTTTTTAATGAATGGTGGCCATATTTTGAGTAATAAATCAATATATTAAGTTGCATAACATAAAAACTTCAATACAAAGAACATCCATTCAAGTGTGTAAGCCCATATAATCACTTGCAAGTTCTGTTGAAAGAAAGTGACCTTTGACCCTGACCTGTTAGTTGAATTATCAAAATCAAGCTGTGTCTTGCATAGAGTTTGTAGCATGTATGTTTAAAAGTAATGTAATGTAGAACAAGAGAAGCAGAGAAATGTAGAGTGCATGCATTACTTTTGGTGTTTACATAACTTTTAATGAATATACATGGACAATCATGATTTACTGCAAAAGTCAAAAGCTTTAATATGTGGAGACTTCATTCAACTTTAAGAGTCTATCCCTACATTACAATGTAGTTGGTGTAAACTTACTTTTCAGACCTCGACCTTTGACCATGAATTTTAATTTCCCGTTCAATTACCAAAATCCAGTCATTTCCTTTATGTGACCGACACACTCTTTAGTATCACTTTGTTGTCACTAATTTGTTTTAAACCATTTCTACATTCAATCACAGAGGTAAATCTTTGTTGCAACTAATTCCTGTTAAAACATGTCTCCATTCAGTGTCATAGGGGTGGGGAGGGTACCTAATCAGTAATACATATTAACCAATACCTAAACTGTATCTATTACACATTACACGATTGTTTCTCGCTTTACAATTATTACCCCTAGCATGGATCTATAGCGACACAACGCCCCTTTATACTTCCTCAACTCCCTGGGGAGCATACATTCCATTACAGCCTTTATAAGTGCACAGGTTTAAAGCATTCAAACTGCAACCTCTATCCTACCAGGTCCCCAATTATACAGCTGGGGTGACTGAAGCACATGCATGGTTCAAATCTTGCCCAAGGACTTTAGCCACTCAGAAACAAACGGCAGCGATGGGGCTCAATCCTGCAACCTGCAGATTCAAAGCCAGTCACTTCTGTAAGACCCAATTCTCTCCTCACAACTGACAATTCATTTACTATATGCCATACGGTTGTCAGCAGCAAACATGAGGGGAACTAACTGTACATATGCTTTAGGTAAATCCTGATATCAAAAAGTGTTGTGAGGGAACATGTTGATGACACATCATTAATAACATGTAGAGGTAGTGAGTGAGGATACACAATTTACACTTGTTTTGTGGACAACTTTTAGAATTGTGAACTGTATGTCATCAGTTATATGTTCTGACAAAGACATTCGTCAAAATTGTACAATGTCTTAAGTTACAATAGAAACCAGTTAACCTAAAACAGAACAATGTGTGGTTCAACACAAAATCTTACTATGCTACAAATTTATCATCTAGGATGTCAACATTTATACTAGAATTACTACATTTCATCATCTACAATGTAGAGAACCAAAATGTTATCAACATTGCTACATAATTTTGCATAGGTTACCAATGTCTTAGATTGTCAACATACATGGAGTAACAATATATACTTAGTTGGTGATGATCTGCTTAAATACTGGTATCTCATAGAAAGAAATGTACCACAAGTAGTAATGTTGGTAGGATTTTTTCTGTGACTGACAGTAAAATGTAGCAATATGAATATTATTTTTGTCATGACAGAATGCTGTGTTTCAGGACAACTGGATTCCATTGTATATAGTTTTAAAGATATAAATTCATTTAAATAAACATTATGGAGTGAAACGCACTGATGGAACAAGTTAAATTAGGAAGCCTTCAGTAATTTAAAGGGGGGTATGGCCAGCGGAATTAGGAGGGGGGGGGTTCACCCTTTACAAATCGGTTCTTGGAGAAGGGTCATATTTTAGAAAATGGGATAGGGGAGGGTCACATTTTCCTTTGACTAACTATGTTTAGTTTAGCATTATTTTGTGATTTTGGCATCCTATCACTCCACATCATATGTAAGCTACTTGTGAAATAACCTGTAGGTTGGCATTTAGTGACCACTCAAAAATTAAATTAACATTATTTTGATTGCAGACACTGTACTTTACATTGTTATAAGCTATGGTTATGAAATGATCAAAACAAGTTCACTTTTACTATATCATCCGTGTAACCATGGTAATGAACAGTCCAGTGTTGCCAAAAATTAATGGCTAAGGTGTCGGGTTTGGTATCATAATATCACACCATGTCATCAAATCACTGCTGACATTGACAACCATATGGCATATAGTAAATGAATTGTCAGTTGTGAGGAGAGGAGTGGGTCTTACAGAAGTAAAATGGGAACAGTTTGGTATATAGAAATCGATAGTTATAGATACCAATGTACATGTAGGTTTGTATGAAATTCAAGATAAATACATTACTACTGAGGGGTAAAAATTAATGTTTTACACTCTAGATATCTATAGTTATATACAGTTATATACCAATCTAGGTTTGAATGTTACAAGAATGTTCATAAAGTATTAGAATTCAACCAGTCACCATGGTTAAAATAATATATTGATTCTATAAGTCAAAAAAGAGGTAATACAGACAACTCATAATAAAGGTATTTTGAAAGACTGATTGCCTTGACATTTGATGGGACATACCATAGGGCATGTAGATGGAAAATTGTTCAAATGAAAATGATTGCATCAGAGATGTGTGGTTTTGGGTCAAAAATCTATAATACCAAAACTACTTAGCAGATTAACCTGTAATGTGATAGGAGTAAGATTAGGGGTGTTAATTTAAGAATTGCTGGTGAAGTAATGGTCCTATCAGTGATATGCAAATTAGGTATGGTGGGAACGCACTTAGGAGTGTTTAGAATTAGAAGTACTGATGATATGCTGATTTTATCAGTGATATGCAAATTAGAGCATAAAAATGTGTCTTTTGTGGGTGGAGCAGGGGAGTCTGCTATCACAAATATCATAACCTCCCTAAACTGAATAATTGGCACATAGTTATATGGTGTGTTACAATAAAACTCAATGATTCCTGTGTGCAATTATTTCTAATAAACAAGGGTTAGCTGAGTTCAAAGACTGTTTGTTTTACACATATCAATACTATAATATTAGTAATACTACAAGTGACAATGGAATTAACAAGTTATTTTTATATATTTTTCTACCAAGGTTATATTCTAGATTTTTTGTGTAATGATTTCAAAACCTCACACCCACACATTATCAGCAAACAGAACAGCACAAGTCTGTATTTTTGCCATTT
This sequence comes from Glandiceps talaboti, assembly GCF_964340395.1. NCBI lineage: Eukaryota > Metazoa > Hemichordata > Enteropneusta > Spengelidae > Glandiceps > Glandiceps talaboti. Next base: position 6,216,127 of record NC_135567.1, on the reverse strand, counting down.
ACACAGCTTTTCTAGTCCATTCACAGGGAAAACGTAGCCTCAGATTGTTATCCACATTTGCTATTCATGTTGTCATAATTACAATTTGAATACATGCTAAGATATAGATATTCACATTCATGTGCTCCCTCATACAGCATTCATATAAACATGATTATGTTGTTGCGCCCGCACATGATTTAGTTTAAACATACCTGCGGTGGAGTCCTGGTTGGACATTGTAAAAACAGTACCAAATTAATATTTAGTGAGCAGTGATGACACCTCTTTATTACTAGTGGCATGTGCTGTTCATGTGTTACTCACAATGGGGTTGAGCCATAATTAACACCTTTCGTCAGAGCCTTGACTATACTGTAAGTGAAGGTATAAATCATAATGATACTGTATAGGAACTAGACTAACCCATTAATGAAACAAGTTAAATTAGAACAGTCCAATATGGTATATTCAACGTGTTGTGTTCTTAGGATGTAGGTATTAGTATTATCTGTCAATACAGGGATACGATATCTTTCATGTAGTCCTAGTCAACACTTTTAGATCACACTCTGTCAGAGACAAACCTTTCAACAATTGTGTCTGTTGTGATTTATTATTATAGTCCTTTTTATTAGCACAACTGAACTGAGGTTCAGTAGTGCTATAGGGATCGCCTGGCGTCTGTCTGTCAGTCTGTGTGTGTGTGTGTGTGTGTGTGTGTGTGTGTGTGTGTGTGTGTGGATGTGTGTGTGTGTGTGTGTGTGTGTGTAAACAACTTAAAGTCAAAAACCGCTGAACCGATTGCCACGATATTTGGTGGTCCATTACCTTGGGTGTCTAGTTGGGAAATTATTCAAATCAAAATGATCACATCACAGATGTGTGATTTGGGTCAAAAAATGTGATTTTTGGTCAAAAAACTTAAACTCAGAAACTACTGAGCAGATTGGTGCGAAATTTGGTGGGAACATTCTTAAGGGGGTGTAAAGTAAGATTTGTTCATGACGGGATGATTCCATCAGTGATATGCAAATTAGGGCTAAAAATGTGTCTTTTTGGTTAAAAATCTAAAATTCCAAAACTACTGAGCAGATTGGGCTGAAATTTAATGGGAATGTATCTAGGGATGTATGGACAAAGATATATTAAGCATACCATGATTCCATGAGTGATATGCAAATTAGGTGTACAAATGTTCATATTTGGTCAAAAACTTATATCTAAAAAAGTACTTGGTCACCGAGTCTGAAACTTGGTGAGATGTTTCTGAGTGTTATTCTTCAAAACATTTTGACAAAATTGGCCCTAGCGACCATGACCACGCCCTTAGCAACAACCAAATGGCAGTATATTTTGGTCAAATAACAACATCATATGGTAGGCAAATGAGTAAACATTCAAAAAATGTATGCAAATACCGTAGCAACCATGACCACGCCCATAGCAACAGCCAAACGGTGGTGTATTTCACAAAGATAACAACAGGGATTAATAGACAATTGAATAAACGTTCAAAAAATGTATGTAAATTTGCCTAGCAACAAGACCACGCCCATAGCAACAGCCAAATAATCATGTATATTGCAAAGATAACAACAGGACTAGAAAGACAAATGAATAAACATTCAAAAAATGTATGCAAATGTGCCTGGCAACAAGACCACGCCCATAGCAACAGCCAAATTGATCACATATATTGCAAAGATAACAAAGGGGATTAATAGACAATTAAATAAACATTCAAAAAATGTATGTAAATATGCTTAGCAACAAGACCACGCCCATAGCAACAGCCAAATGATCACATATATTGCAAAGATAACAAAGGGGATTAATAGACAATTGGATAAACATTCAAGAAATGTATGTAAATATGCCTAGCAACAAGACCACATCCATAGCAACAGCCAAATGATAGCATATATCGTAAAGATAGCAACATGGTTGGATAGGCAACTGGATAGTCATTCACCAAATGAACACTTACTGAAATAAAGAGAATGATTGATCGAAAATTAAAACAATCTGCTCAAGTGCTAAAGAACACTCATTAGAATTTTTAGCATAACTACACTGATAAGGTTCAATAGTGCTATAGGCATCACTATTTAAATGTCTGTCTGTCTGTCTGTATGTGTGTGTGTGTGTGTGTGTGTGTGTGTAAACAACTTAAAGTCAAAAACCGCTGGAGTGATAATTGGTGGGTATATTACCTTATGTGTCTAGTTGGGAAATTGTACAAGTCAAAATGATCACATCACCGCTATGATTTGGGTAAAAAAGTGTGATTTTTTGGTCAAAAAACTTAAACTCAAAAATTACTAGGCAGATATGTCTAAAAATTGGTAGGAACATTCTTAAAGGTGTTTAGATTAAGAATTGTTCACAACATGATGATGCCATCAGTAATATGCAAATTAGGGCTAAAAATCTTTTTGGTCAAAAGTCTTTAATTCCAAAACTTTTGAGCTGATTGGGGTGAAATTTAATGGGGCTAGGAATGTATAGATAAAACAAGATATTAATAACATAATGATCTCATCAGTGATTAGTAAAAATGTGAATTTTGGTAAACAATTTATATCTAAAAAGTACTTCGTCAATGAGACTGAAACTTGGTGAGATGTTTTTAGAAGTGTTATTCTATGGAATAATCATAACATGTTGATACTATGAGTGATATGCAAATAAAGTCTAAAAGTTGTGTTTTGGTTATAATAATTTTTCACTTGTAAAATAACCGACAGATTAAAGCTTAAATTTCATGGGAATGTAGGGATCTGCATGTGCAGAAATCTCAAGCACATGGTGATCTCATTAGTGATCTTCAAATTAGGTAAAAAGAAATGTATGCTTTTCCTCAAAAATCTTCAACTTTGAAATTACCCAGTAGATTGGGCTTAACTTTGTTGAGAATGTGTAGATATGTCCTCCTTTAGCTGAGAACAGTATATTGTTAATTAGCTATAATGTTTACTGTACTATTTCATCTGGTTATAAAGTGTGTCGTGGGGCCAGTTTGGTCTATGACTTGAATATGTAATATGTTGTAAGACAGCTGTTTCATCACCTACCCATATAAACTGAATGTAGCTGGCTTTTACAATATTACAATACGACAACCAAGAAAGTTAACCTGTTACATTGGTATGACTTGGTTCCAAATTGATTTAAAAAATAAAAAGAAGTACAAAACCTTGTAGACACATCACTTTAAAGTTTGATTAGGATGTTGCTATACTTGTCTTGTACACTTCCAACATAGGATGGCTGGATTATTATGATGCAAATTAGTTATAATTTTTTTATTTTGGTTACAACTTTAAATCTTCACAAAATTATATTATCAATCATTGCCATGAACATGAAGTTGTACGACAACACAATATTTGCGCTATTTTATTTTTATTATTAGCCATAGTATATCTGTCAAGATGAATTAATACTCTAGTTAGTACTGGCGGATTACATATTCTTGTGAAACCAATCCTTGCTGAGGTTGAAAACAAATCTAAAATCTTATGAGTGTACTTCAGCATATTATACAGTACACAAAATAAACAATGATATATTACTGTCATCTCATTCTTATAAAACTGTAAGAATACATGTATAAGGCCCCCCAAAAAATATGTCTGGTTCTAGCTGGTCAGCGCGCGCGTGCACTGAATACCCCCTCGTCGATCCTTTTCTTTCCGATAATTTTTGCTTTCCCGTTCCTTATTTACAATTCCCCTTCGATCAACACTGTATGCAAGGCTAGCGGAAAAATTTAACTCGTGTGATGGCGCACTTCTATTTGGTAACGGGTACCCTTTTCTTCTAGTACTGTTGCATACCCATAACCCCCGTATGATATGTGTACGTAATATGTACGATGAGCGTGGTTGATGGGAATCACGGGAAATAGTGTGTTCATTGTGCTCGGTGGTAAACCGCTCACATGTTTCGAAAATGTCTGAAGTTTGAGTACGTCGTGAGTAATCGAAATGTTGATATCAATTAAGCTGACTTTCGAGGTGTTCTAAGTTCTGGTGATCGTTTTGTTCTGCCTTCTGAATACAAAGATTTTCCTGTAGCGTAAGCAGTTAGCTCTGGATGTATGCGCTACGATGTTCGACACGTCTTTCCATCTGCGATGAGATGGAAAGACGTGTCGAACATCGTAGCGTATACAGACTGATGCTGGACGGTGCTCGAAAGAAAACACTGCCTCCTCTACGTCCGTTGGACAGACCTATTTCTCGTTATTTAACGTTACAAGTTGCACAATGACATTACATGTATACAGTGGTTGCAAGGCAAGACTCGTTATTATCTTGGATGGGATTATAACTGCAAATCACTGGGCGATAAGATAAATTTGTAAATGTGACTAGTGATGCCCTAATGGATGATTGATCCGCATCGTACAAAACTTGCCATACAACAGTGCCAACTTCCAGAGTTGTATGACATCTTCCGAGAGCATGTAAAGTGTCAAAAATGTGTATTTACTAATTTGCGAAAAAAATAATTAGGAAAAAAAAATGCGCGTCGTCGCACCACTTTAGAAAGTTTACCCTTTTCCAGAACCAGATTTTTTTTTTGGCCTAACAGGGTCACAGCTGTTGATTCTTTTCAAAAATGTTTTTCTCTTTTGATAAAAGCTGCATCCAGTACTTGTACCTTTTCCAATAGTTTGTTACTGTCTTTTACAAAGATGTTATAATAGATAATTTTGTCAGTTATATCTAATAGCTTTAAACATAGTGTAACTGAAATCCTGTGTTAGATTACTGCAAGAAAGAAATATTTGGAAGAATACAAACATATTTAAGTTGTGTTCAACAATTGATTTTGACTTGCATACTTGTTAACTGACAGTCATAACTTTGTCACAGTTGTTTGCATCCTTCATGTGATGCTTTAGCTTTTAAAGTGTTGAAAATAAAAAATGTGTCATTTGACAGTTTTTTTGAGCTGATGCATATATGGATGTCAAAAATTCAAAAAATGTATGTAAATGTGCCTAGCAACAAGACCACACCCATAGCAACTGCTTAATGACCACGTATATTACAAAGATACATCAGGGATTCATAGACAAGTGACCAAATATTTTTAAAATGTATGCAAATATGTATAGCAACATGACCACGCCCATAGCAACAGTCAAATGATTGCATATATTGCATTAGTAACAACAGGGTTGGATAGGCAACTGGATAATCATTCAGTGAATGAGCACATATACCTAGCACGGACTAGCATGTGCATAAACATTTTTAAAAAACTGGACAGATTTGGCTGAAATTTACTGGAAATGGATTTTGGAAGGTTTAGATGAAACTGTATTCATAACATGATGATCCCATCAGTGATATGCAAATTAGGTCTAAAAATCTTAATTTTGGTCAAAATCTTATATCTTGAAACTGTGTGGTTAATGAGGTTGAAACTCGGTGTGGTATTATTCTGCAGTTATTGTTGAAAATATTTGGACACAATTGGCTTGATTACAACCTGCCCTCCTCCTAAACATCAAAATATGTATGCAAATGTGCATAGCAAAAAAACACTCCCCTAGCTACAGTTCAATGATGCCGTGTAATGCAAATATAAGTGAAGGAATGGGTAGGCAAGTAAATAATTATTCAAAAATGTTTGGAAATATGCCTAGCAATGTGAACACACCTTTACCAAGTCAAGTGATGGTGTATATTGCAAAAACAATGGTTAGGCAAGTGAATAAACATTAATGAAATGATCTCACACATTGTTTGCCTAGCAACAAGAACTCATCCATAGCAACATATATATATATAGATATATATTCAAGAAAGGGAATCTACTTAGCAAAAAAGACTACTCCATAGAAACAACCAAATGATGGTGTATATGGCACAGATAACATCATAGGTTGTATGTGAAGAGTGCATAGCTTAATTACTAAAAATCATTAATTATGCAAATGAGTGATTGAAACTAAAAGTTATATCAAGTTTTCAGAACATGTGTGATTAGTTATGTTTGGAGTATGTACTAAACTTTATTGAATTGAAGTGTGCATTAATAGGATATAGCCTAAAGGAATTATACACAAGCATTATCTTTGGTGTCATATCACTTTCACCGAATGGAGCCATATTTGTAGTTAAAATCATAACTCAAAATCTGTAATACATAGAAACCCCATTCAAATAAGATTAGACATTCAAATTAGACATTGACCTTTGACCTAGATCTGGATCTTCAGGTTCAGGTACTGACATTTAGCAATTCCCTGCATTGTCACAGACATTTTGTACTATTCATTTGTTGCCACCAATTTCTTTTAAATCATGTCTCCATTTAGTCACATTTGAAGGGGGGGGGGTTATCTCCTATGGAGACTTGTTTAGTACATGCATTGATGGTAAAGACGTGATTGTTTAATTGATGTAGTTTATAATCGTAATGGTTCATTGATAATTTTTGTCAAATTTCATAAGGTTTCATAATTAATGTTTAGTTATAATTGTACGCCATACAAGCTAGCTATAACTCAGATATTTGCATTCCGACAATGTATGTACATTTTAGGAACAAAAAACCTATGATTTAGCCATTATTTGAGGCACTCAGTTTAAATCTGGTTCAAACCTTTTCTAAAAGAATGTCCACTGTAGCAACACATGATTTTCATAACTCGTGGAATGAAGAATTTTTTTTTGTAACCAAATGCTAATTACAATGGGTTATACAGGTACAATATGTTTTGTAGGGATGATTTTTGAATAGGTTTATTGGTGATATTAACTGCGAATGATGAACTACTATGGTTATTCTTAATTGCAACATAGTTGAACTATTTCTTGAAGATACTCAACTGTAATACAACATTTGAGGATCACCTTCAACACGTCCATCATGTACAAGGAATGGTGTGTTCACTCCCTTAGGTACCAAAATGTATGCATCAGTACATCAATTTTATAGTAGGAAGAAAGAAAACAATCCTTGCCATAGTGTAATATTAGTGCTCTAGAGCATACAGAAGTTATTTTCATGAGTGACTTGGTATATTCTGCTGTATTTTCAGGATCGCTCGTGTAAATACGGTGGCAGAATAAACCGAATCACTCGTGAAAATAAATTGTGTATGCTCTACCATCCATTGTGAAGCCGTGGGGGTCTGTCATATTATGTTATGGTATAACATACAATAGGTAACAGGGTATGGGCTTTGCATGTGGATTACTGGCCATTAGACAAGTTACAGTCAGTGGTACATATAAGTAACCAAAATGAACCCCCCCCCCAAAAAAAAAAAAGAAGTTGCAAACCATGCCTCTTTAAATGTGCCAATCCAGAAAAGGGGACACCATTCCTGGAGAAATAAATGCATTTTTGTGAACTTTGGATGGACTTGAATCTTGTTAGTTTGTCCATTGAATGCTAAAAATGAATCATGAGTCATCATGGTCATCTACAACTCAAAAGCTGACACACAAATATACAATTATTTCACCAAGTGGTATGGTGTTTCCCTTCAGCTCATTTTTCCATCTCTTCAGGGTCCCAAATCTCAAAGTAGAAAAAAAGACACGAGTATATTTCAATAATTTTTACTAATCATTAACATCACTTTCATCCAAATTTGATTCTTTCAGTCAGAATTTCCGGAACAATGTAATCATCAAAAAATGTATTCTCTCAGTACACTTCATCAAATTGAACTGGAATAACAATGTATCCCACTTTTGACCAGACAAGCATTTCAGGTCTAGTTACCTTTGACAGTGCTAACTGAAGAGTTATTTGCTCAAAATAGCCCCGAGACTACCCTTTCTTTACAAAGATTTTATTGTCAACCACATGGACATAGTCAAGTTTACCTTGTTTCACAATATCCATCAAGTACTGATTACGATAAAAATAGGAACATTTCACTTCCACTAGCTTTTTGCCATGACATGAGCAGATAATAATCCTATCAAGACTAACTCTAATATATGGGTGTGTATCATGAACAAGTAAACCTGGTGTAATGAACAAGTAAACCTGGTATAATGAACAAGTAAACCTGGTATAATAAACAAGTAAACCTGGTATAATGAACAAGTAAACCTGGTATAATAAACAAGTAAACCTGGTATAATAAACAAGTAAACCTGGTATAATAAACAAGTAAACCTGGTCTGGTGAACTTTACATCCTTGCATTTTGTACTTAGATCACTGATATACTGTTTGACAGCTTTGTCTTCATTTTTTATTCCCCAGGCTACTGATGGAATACTAGTGTTCAGATTTGAATCTAATTCATATTGAATAATGTCTTTCACTATCTTGTGTGGATCTGTTTTATGATTCTGTATACTTTACTTCCTGTAATTGTTCCTTTTCTCTGATCAAACCATTCTGATGATGGCGCTTGTACACTGGTAATGGATAGGCCACAATTGATTTCTCGTAACAAAATAGGATGTCAAACTCATGACAATGTTCTGGCATGTCTGTCACAATAGTGGGTTCTGGTAAATGTAAATGGTCAACATGAAAATGATTAACATCTACTTTTTTCACAACAGGTGGCATTGCTGATTGTTTGTTTGCATTTTGAACATCATATACCAGTTTAAGCACTCGCTGATAATTTTCTTCAGGCTTCAATTGTGGAGCAACTTGTGGTGCATAGTCCTTTGTATTTGATGTTCTGTTGACAGAGAATTTCTTTATCTCCACATCCCACATGGTTTTAGGTGTTACATGTGCTGTTTTGGGGTAATGGCCACTGGGCACAAGACATCTGTGCAGGAGGCATCATCTGGAAGAGTCTCATGTCCACAAGCAATAATCTCAGCTAGCAAAAACAGCAAAGCACCAATGTGGGGACATGCTTGACCTCTTCTGCAAAAAAGATATAACATGTTATTGAGGAATCAGTTTTCTATCATAACCAAATTTAGTAAATGACTTACTGACATTGTATTTGGTCTTACATGGTATATGTGCATAATTTGAAATTATTTTAGTAAGTAGTCAATGTAGTCTAATAGCTTTAGGATTGTAGCAATTACAGTAGGCAATACAGGATCTCATTAATATAAATCACATACATAACAATAGTGCCAATGGCATTGTAGCACAACTGTACAGTTTTTTTTTTACAAATGTTATCCACACACTGATACATACTAGGTATAGTTGTTTATTTGCTGAATGATTATCAACTTGCCTCTCCAACCCTGTTGTTATCTTTGCAATATAGGCAATCATTTGGCTGTTACCATGGGCGTGGTCATATTGTTAGACATATTTGCATACATTTTTCGGATGCTTACACACTTGCTTACCAAATGATGTTATTTGACCAAAGATGATGTTGTTATTTGACCACCATATACTGCCATTTGGTTGTTACTAAGGGCGTGGTCATGGTTTCTAGGGTCAATTGTGTCACAATATTTTGAAGAAAATCTGCAGGATAACACTTCTAGAAACAACTCACCAAGTGTCAGTCTCACTGACCAAATACCTTTTAAGATATGTTTTTTTGACCAAAATCATACACCGGTGGTAAGATCATTTTGATTTGAACAATTTCCCAACTAGACACCCATGGTAATACACCCACCAAATATGGTAATCAGTCCAGCGGTTTTTGACTTTAAGTTGTTTACACACACACACACACACACACACACACACACACAGCCAGACAGACAGACCTAAGTTCAGTTGTGCTAAACATAATATCTAATCTAATACACATTATGATCATAAATCAACAAAATGTCATCAGCTGAAGAGGGGACACAACTAAGAAAATACAGGTATTTACATTGGTTAAATATTCTGGAGAATGATAATTTGGTTTTACACAACCTATATAATGCATAATTTCAGTAAAACAGAGAGTGAGGCTTCGCATTTGCAGGGCTTAATTTTCTATGGGCATTTGCTTATTGGTAGTCAGCATATTTAAATATTCATTAAATTCATTTTGAAATAAGTGTCTGTTTCCTTCATATCAATGGTCAAGAATGTTCAATGTGCATCTACTGAATATTTAAATATGCTAGATACCCTGGCTGTGACTCGTAAGAAAAGAAGCCATTCAAATAGCAAACCTCAAACTTGCTGTTTCTCTGAAAACCCAAAATTTGGTAGGTGATATAAAACTATATAAAGACTCTCCTGAAACTTGTATTGCCTTCAGTTTTGCTCCACTTCAATTCTGTCACTAATGATTTACATTGACGTCTGGAAATTTAATATGTTGTTCGAAAACTTAAAGTTAGTAGTCTTTTTTTGTTGGTGTGTGATTCATTTGTTTCTCTGAAAACCCAAAATTTGGTAGGTGATATAAAACTACTAGTATATAAAGACTCTCCAGAAACTTGTATTGCCTTCAGTTTTGCTCCACTTCAATTCTGTCACTAATGATTTACATTGACGTCTGGAAATTTAATATGTTGTTCGAAAACTTAAAGTTAGTAGTCTTTTTTTTGTTGGTGTGTGATTCATTTGTAGTTTCAAGGAAATTATATACAACTTTAGCTTCATATTCTATACATTCATATATTCAGAGGTTTTATTATGTTTCCCATCCATCCAACAACACACACACACACACACACACACACACACACACACACACACACACACACACACACACACACACACGCACACACACACACACACACACACACACACACAGAGGTATATCCTTAATGTTTTTGTCCATCCATCCAGTGTATTTACATATGCTGGAGTCAACCGTTCAAATTTATCTATCTCTGCTTTGTCTAAGCAGTGATCTTCTCCTTTAGGCTTTTTCCATTGCTCACTTGAATTACCAATAGTTGCTTTTCCAATCCCATTACATAAAAAAATTCCAAGGCATCTCTGATCTTCTACTTTAGGCTTTTTCCACTGCTCACTTGAATTACTAATAGCTGATATTCTAATCCCATTACACAAAAGCATTTCTCCAATCTCTTCCCACACTTTTAGTACTGACATTGCTCTTTAACAACATTGAAGAAACTGTCGATATGAGAGTGCTTTGACTTCTTTATATGTCCAAGACATTGATAAGACATTTATGGCAACATTGGAAGGCTTCATTATAATTGTAATTACTACTGTCTGATGCCACCTGCTAAAATCTGATCAGCTAAAAAAAAGTTACAGGTGCTGTTATCATTGAATTGAAGTAAACATAGACACTGAAGGGGGGGGACTAAAGTTTTGGATTTTCCAAATCATACGACACCCCCCCCCCATCCCCCGGCCTTAAATAATGATGGCTCTCTTATGGACCCCAGTGGAAACAAGTCTTTGACTTTGTGGGTTATCCAAGTAATTCGACCATTTGTACCAGTTTTTATTTGTATATCTGTACTGTCGATCTTGTTGTTTTACTGAAATAAACTAAACTAAACTAAACTAAACTAAACTAAACTAAACTAAACTCTTCTCAATAATAAATCCATTCTATGATGTCTAGAAATTAGACATTAGTATGATTCATGGTCAAGATGACTCACAATTTCAGTAAACAAGTACATTGTAATATTCAGTATTAATTTATCCATTCTAATAGTACTCATTAGATATAATCATTTTGTTGAAATTTGTACATATCATAAAATCCTGAACTGACCAATTCAATTGGAAGAAGTAAAAATCATGTGTCGCAGAATAGTTTATTGACTATCATTCATCCGAAAAATATTTGCGCGAAAGTTTTGAACATAAACAGAGAAGCTCTGAACATAATAAGACATGATAAATTCAGCGTGCGAAATTAACGCCGGTCCTTCGGCCAGAGACCAACAGATTTCCGTTCGGACCGACAGTTTTTCAGAATTACAACAACGTATCGGTCCTTATGACCGACTGAAATTTGGACTAAATAATAACATTTATTCAAAGATATATCCAATTTCACCTACATGAATCTGATCTTGTGTTACCTATTTTACTCTCGACATCTCGTTCAAGTCAAGCGACACAGAGCTAGCTCGTTCTGTGTTGTTGTCAATGTTGATATCATGTCTACATATGACGTAGCATACAGCATTTACTGTATGAAATTATGTTAGCAAACACATGGTTGGCTGAATTTCTCTAATTATTTTTGTCTTGTCTAATCAGAATGTCTAAGACATTCAGACCCATTTTACGCATTCAGCACATGCGTCTTTTTCCACCATGATATCGTAATCATTTAATCATTGTTGTAAAGTTTACTGTTCGAAGTGTATGAAACTTTTAACGTGCTTGAGACAGTTCCACGTTGAATTTATAAAGTATGTGGCGATATTTAATGAGCTTCCGAAGAAGAAGACGAAATAGACACTGTTTTTTTTAAAGCTGCCTGGTATTAAAGCCGGTAAATGTTACCGGATTTCCCCATGTGTGTGGCCATGATCAAAACAAACTGACGGAAAACATATAAACTACTCTGAAAATTGCGTTTTAACTAATAAAGAAGGCAGGTACACTTCGTAAAATATCTTCAGTACGGTAGTGTTTTTTTTTGCAAAAACAGTAAAATATGCGTAGTCTGATTGCTTTCAATTTGATTCATATGATGATGTACGTACTGTCATGTTGTAATCAACGTAAAAACTTAGAAATATTGCATTTTTGTTGCCATTGTTGTATCCGGAAAATTACTGCATCATGCCAAACACGGGTTCATAGTGGATGACACATTACAGTACAGTTACCATATCACGTTCCTACGTAAAAAAAAAAACTCGTTCTGCACTGTAAGACATGTTTAGCCCTGATATTTCTCTTCATCATGGTCAGATTTCTTACACAAACAACCAGTGACGATACTCAATACACCACGGTAGGGTATACGGGTAGGGCTTTATGAGGGGGGGGGGGGGTGGCCCTTCTGTACATATTTGTAAAGACTGAAGGAAGACGAAACCACTACGTGTCACTGTGTGGATAGAAATTGAAATAAAGCAAATACACAGTTTTCAAGAGGGATAGTTATGCGACAAAACCTTCTGCTATGATGAATTTGTGGGTCTACGATCGCTAAGAGTTGGAAAGCTACATCAGCTGTTGCCATATACGATGAATCTGACTTTGGATTATGTGATTCAGAATTTAGTGAATAATACAGAGAGGAAAGAGATGACTGTGATCTCTTAGAGATTGCAGATAATGCATATTTAATGATTCATTCACCCATATTATCTACAATCTATGGATATGTATTTCTATGGTGGAATGAATGCATTCAGTCTCAGACCACTATAGTCTATAGGAACAGATCATGCGAGAATGAATATTCATAGTCTCTGGGTTCATAGTTACAAATGAAAACCTCTACTCACAGAGTCAAAAAGTACTTGCTTGTGAATCCAAAATTTACTCCCAAGTTATTTGTTGACTCTGTGAGTGGAAATTTTATGAAATAATAGTGGATAGTGAACAATTCGTTGTACTCTCTTTTACTTTTATATCTAAAGATATGTTGTATCATATTAAAGTTCAAAATCATTTAATCTGTAAATGAGGGGGGGGGGTGGTGTAGATACAGGTCATGAACGTGAACTGCATTGAGTATAGACCAGCAGTTTTCCTTAAGGACCAGCAGCATTTGCTACATGTCGGTCCTTATGACCGGTAGTCATTTTCCCTTAAGTTCACACACTGGTTGTAGCTAGCTATTAGGCTGCTATTTATGGCCAATATTGAATAGGTTGTAGCTAGCTATTAGCCTGCTATTTATGGCCAATATTGAATAGGTTGTAGCTAGCTATTAGCCTGCTATTTATTGATAATTAGGTCAAAGGTCAACACAAGATACTCATTTTTGCAATTGTAATTTGGATACTTTCATCTGCATACTGTCTGCGTATTATTACACATATATGTATATGTTATTTGCCAAATACCGTTCCATATCTTGCTGCGAGAGGTAATTTTTCTGGTATAACGGAGAGCAGGAGGTGTATTATTACACATATATGTATATGTTATTTGCCAAATACCGTTCCATATCTTGCTGCGAGAGGTAATTTTTCTGGTATAACGGAGAGCAGGAGGCGTATTATTACACATATAATAACAGTTACACATCAACAATGTAGTACTGATAATTTCTCACCAAGATGCATATTAAATATGTGTATTTGTTTTCATATTTCAATTTATGACACAGTTTGAATATATACATGTACCATCATAATTAACATGTAAGTGAAAGTATTGAGTTAACCAGATTTAAACTGAATACTAGTACCTCCCATTTGGGCAAGACTATAGATTTTGGGTAAGACCATAGATTTTGGGTCTTACACACATTGTTGGAATACAAACTTCTGAACTATAGGTATTATTCATGATGTACCACTTAATTTGAAAATTTATTATATGAAACTATGAAGGGGGGGGGGGGGGGGTCAGGGAATGATAGTCCCCTTTCACAAGTCAGGTGATACAAAAATGTCAATAACTATATAGAGGTATCAGACTATTATGTAACTTCAGTAAATTATTGAATGGATTGGATTGAATGAAAGGCAAACTCAGTGGGCTGAATCGAGTCACAAACAGAATGCCAGGCTGGTTTTAAGAAAACATTTTCCATGGTTCACATGTTTGCCCTATACTCAATACAGAAATATTTAGGTAGAAAGGGAGTATATTTTATTGTGTTTTTGCCTACTTTGCGAAGGAATTTGACTCTCTAAATCACTCTCTGTTTTCATTCATTTTCAGTCATGAAGAATTAAATTAGTTTACTCAGAAGATATAGTGGTCCTTAGAAAAAAACTATAAAATTATGTTTATAGATCGGAACTTAAACTTGGTGTATTTCTGAAATTACATGTCATGCAGGTGATACAAAATCATGGAATGGTTCCCTAGCAACCAAACTTTAATTTATGGAAATGTTTGTATTTTCAGGAGTTGTGTTCCCCTTTAATGTGAATTGCCAGAATACACCTTAGCCATGTACAAAATGTACACCATGTGTATTCAGTGACAAGAATTGAAATGTATGTAAGTTCAATATCCATTTCATCTGGTTGTCCCCAAAATATTGGTATGAATGATTTAAAGGCAAATGGCCATAATTATCTCACTTCTGTGAAATAATACGCTTGTGTATGTATGTGTGTATCCCAATGCCGTTTCTTGGGTGGAGCTTTTAAAATTTCCACGGTGGTAATGGAATGGACAAGTTGTTTTTAGCTCCCGTATGGGAGCTGATATCATGCAACTGCCTTGCTCTATGTCTGTGTGTCTGTGCAGAAATTTTGTTCCACTGACATCTCAAAAGGTAGTGAAGCAAATGTTTTGCAATTTACTGTGTTGCATTTTCAGGCTGCAACTTAGAGCTGAATAGCTTTTGGTGGGAGTGGCTTGCATGATTAATGCTAATTTGCATAAGTTATGATTTTATCCTGTACAAATATCAAATCAGATGAAAATAATTTAGAATATTCCATAAGCTTTATGCAGAAAACACAAATAATGTTTGAAATCTTGTATCTATGAAAAGGGTAGACCATTGTTGACATTTATGTCAGTGTCCAATTTTGATTTACGAGTTTATCACATTCCATGAATGTACATGGAGCACTTGCAACAGCCAATGACATAGACTCTCTCACAGTCCTCGGAGCTTCGCATTGCTAATATTAACCCCCCCCCCCCCTCATCAAATTGACCATCTTTTTGATATCCACATTTATGCATCTGTGCAATGAGGAATAGTAGACATTAAATAGAAAGCAATCCTTGTCATAGTGTAATGTCAGCATTCTGTACCCTCCCCATCAAAATGGTCACTTGTACCATCCCCATCAATATCATAGTCACTTATACCCTCCGTATCAAAATGGTCACTTGTACCATCCCCATCAATATCATAGTCACTTCTACCCTCCGTATCAAAATGGTCATGCCCGTATTATAGAAAATATAAAGTGCTACAAGAAATGCTCCATGATAAATATTGAGTTAACCCTTCATATAGTTTGTTCACACCTAATGCTAAACCATGTAATTTGCAAGAGGTTTTGCCAGGAATGTTTAACCAGAAGTAATCGGCTGCGAAACTTGTACATGCAGTGAATGGTTCAATGCTGTAGTATGATCAAATCATTTAGTGTATTTGACAAGTACAGTCAATCACCCTTCAGGAAGTTAAAGGAATCTTTGTCAAAGTTAAATTTATCTGAGATGTCTAAGATGTGTAGGTGGGTCATAGTTTGGTCACAGTACACTGACTTAATAATTGTTTAGACTTGTTTTCCCATGTTGCACTTTGTGGGAAAATCTCTCCATGTACATGTGCATTTTGGCATTTGAGTCTGATGGGAAATGCATACATGGGAGACCTGCATGTGACTTGCTGTCAACCATTACTGGATGTACTGATGCACAACTGTCAGTATATATGAGAGTCACCATTTTTAGCACAACTGAACTAGGTTCAGTAGGGCTATAGGCATGGTGAAATGTGTATGAGTGGCCGTCTGACGTATTTGATGGGGACATTACTTATGAATACACATGGTGTACATTTTATACATACATATGGCTAAGGGGTGTACTGCCAATTTATATTAAAGGGGAACACAACTCTAGAAGATACAACCATTTCCATAAAGTTTGGTTGCTAGGGAACCATTTCATGATTGTACATAACCTGCATGACATGTAATTTCAGAGATACACCAGGTTAAAGTTCTGATCAGTATACATAACTTTATAAGTCTTGTTAGAAGGACCACTGTTTTCTGAGTAAACTAATTTAACTATTCATGAATGAAAATGAATGATAGTCTTTTTACTATACCTTATTAGGGAGGAGTCATTATGACCTGGGGAGGTCTGAGGAATCAGAGGAGTCACTGAAAAAAATACTAAAGTAGACGGGGGGGGGGTGTTTTTTTCAATAAATGAGGAATAAGCTGCATTAAATTGTTACCTCTTACTTTTGAAATAAGTCACATCCATCATGTATGCCTCCTGTTATGATGAAATTCAATATCAATATCTGATATATAGAAATGTACCTCAGACCAGAATACTCTGTTTCAGTATAACTAGACTCCATTGTATATAGTTTTAAAAAGCAAAACGAATAGAAATGAAAATTATGGAGTCAAACCCAATTATGATGCAAGTTAAATTAGGAAGCCTTCAGTAATTACAGTGGGGTCAAGGGAATACACCTCTACGGAAAGGTACCCAGATTTTGATCAGAACGAGGCTAAAGGGGGTAAAGTTCAGAGATGTGCCACCATTTGAACACAATTTTTTTTTGTTTACATTAGCAACCAGTGTATCGTTTACAAACTTATCGATAGTGAATTATATACAAGCATGGGAAAGTGGTATTGTGCTGCAGCTTGTTATACAAATCAAGCAGACAAGTGTCCAGATGTGTTATGGCATCAGTTTTCATTTATTTACAATTTTCTGAACTTCCTATCTGGCCTAGTAGAGACTTAGTTGATAAGAACATGCCTATAGTATTTAAGGATAAGTATCCAAGTACAAGGTGTATTTTTGCTTGTACTGAATTAAAATGTGAAGTGTCAAAGGACTACTCAATCCCGTCTGAACTTTGGTCAGAGTACAAGTCACATGACACATTCAAAGGCTTAGTGGGAATAGACTCATCAGTTTCTGTATCATTTATTAGTAATTTATTTGGAGAGTCAACATCTGACAGGGTTATCACAGAGAAATATGGAATTCTTGATTTACTAGAACCAAACGACAGTTTGATGGCTGACAAAGGTTTTGAATTGAGGGACATGTTAATTAACAGGGGTGTAACACTGAATACTCCCCTCAAATGTCAACCAGGACAAAATCAAATGAAATCCAGTGATGTTTTTGAAACCCAGAAAATAGCCAGTGTCTGAATACATATTGAGTGGGCTATTAGAAGGATAAAGGGATGGCACATTTTTGATCAGGTGATCCCTTTGACATTGTATGGATCCATAGAACAGATTTGGTTAGTGTGCTGTAGTCTAGTGAAGTTCCAAAAACCCATTTTGTCATGTTGAGATATATAGGTCACATTGTAAATAGGGATGTGGTGGGGATGATAGTAATATGGTATATTTCTTTATTAAAAGTGCATTTTTTTGAATAAATATAAAGTTCAACACTACAAAAGGTTATCTCTTGAAAATAAACTTTATTTATTTCTGATGTACTGATTGAACACATCATATAGATATACAAATTATGAATAAAAATGTTCCAAATCATCCATTATTTTCCTTGACATTTCACAAATTATAATTGAACAGGTATAATTACATAATTCCCAATATTTATCTTTATTCAACCAGAAAATACTCACGACCTACTTCTCATGTAGCGACTCATAGTGACCACCCCCCCCCCACCCCCCCCCCCCACCCCCCGTTAGGTCACTCATATTTTCCTTGGCCGAATGAAGAATAACATTGCTGAATAACAACTTATGATACCATGCATAAGCCAAATTAATGTTTTTGAACCGAAAATAAAGATTATGTACCCTGATGGTTGTATGTTATGACAAACAAAGCCTACATACCTCACCATTATTTTTCCAAATGTTTTTCATACATTATGCTTTAGGATGTATACTATTATATTATTCCCAATATTTTTCTTCATTCATCCAGACAATACTTGTAACCTAATGTTTTGTTACTAGTGACAAGTAGTGACTAGTCTCCTAAGGTCACTCATACTTTCCATGGCTGAGCAAAGAAAAATATTGAGGAATAATATTTAGATATTCTGCTTAGTTTTACAAAAAAAGATCACACTTTACACGTCATATTATACACAGAATACAAATCAAGTGGTCATAGGATACTACTCTTTCTTGTGTGTATTAGAAATTGACTAAACCATGGAGTGATGTGACAAAATGGTCGATGTTGGTGAATAACACTCACTACTTTGATTTACAAAGGTTGTAACACACAAGCAGCTCAAGATATTTAGCATTGAGCTTTCGACTCACTACTTTGTTATCACCTTAAAATCTCAGATGTAAATATGAGAAAATTTGTTCTGAACAATGCTTTATCCTAGTGAAAACCTAGCAAGGGTTGATAAAATATTGCTTATTCAGCAATGAAGTATACTTCATTGTTAATATTGTAACATAGTAGAGACTCACTGATAAAGCTGTATATATTTGTATCCTACTTCCCTCCCTACTATTTCAATATCTCGACTTATATTATGCACCTTTTATATACATAATATTTCTCATTTGAAGTGATCATTAAAATTGATTTTCTTTTAAAATAGTATGTATCTTTTTTATTACAACAGAAAACAAACTTTCAACTACCTGTGATAGACAAACTAAAGCTATTGTTGCACAAAGTAAAACATAGTATCAGACGAGCAACCCTACAGTAAGTGTAATAACATCAACTTTCTGTATAAACTTGTATCAACATGTTGCAACAATGGTTTTAGTTTCTGTCTGTATAAGAAGCAAAAAGTTAACTCCCCTTGATTATAGTTGTAAAGTTTATAAATAAGGCATCATTTTCAACTACAGTCAGGACAAATAATACACACACAGCACTTATTAAAGATCACCCAGGAACAAATTGACATCAAAACAAAAAACAGCAATTGTTGAGTATACACAAAGAGGTTTGATAACTGAGATTTGTGTTATTTGTTTGGTCATATCCAGGATCTGGCACACTTTACACCATTATTATATCACATATAATCATTGGGTATCAAGAACTTTTTAAACGATATCATAATCTCAGTTACCATGACTTTGTGTATACAGAACCACCTCTATCAATCTATGCCAACATCGATTTGCTCCTAAATATGTTTTAGTATGTTGAGTTGCATTTTTGATACCAACACTGTCCAAAAGTTAGACTATTTTTACAGACTTTGCCACTTCATTTTTTGCTAAATTTAGTCTACATATCTATGTAATATAAAATGCCTTTGGTGGAAAAATGTGTCCAGCACTTCCTGACTTACAAGCAGAACTACAACATTTGTTTATCCGTGTCTTATAATTCTGTCAGGTTAAGTATCTGATCATTTCAATGTCAACTGCAGTAAGTATGGCTAACATTTTATGTACCCAAAGTTCCTCACTGAATCTTACTCTTTCAACATAGAGTTCATCATGTCTAGTGTACACAACAAAGTCACACCATTTAAGACCATTGAGGGCCATTTGACCCTGTATATGTGATAGAAAAAATTGTGCTGGGAGTTCAACCTGACTTTGCCATTATCATTAACAAGACAGAAGTGACCAAAAGGATCATGTTGTAGTACATCATACACATTTTGATCTGGAGTGCCACCAAGATGTGGTACAGATGGATTAATGATTAATCCAACATTTGAGGTCACTACTGGTGAACCATGGTTACTCATGTACTCTCTGTACAACTCACAAACAAGTTTTTCATTTTCTTTACCAAATTGAATTGCTTCTATGTTGGATAAATCCCTTGGGTGTTATAAATTATCTGGAAATGTGTCTGTTACTGTTCTTCTAACTAAAACAAATAAACAAACAAACAAACAAACAGAATGTTTAGTCAATATATTTCAGGTTCAGTAACTCCTCAGTAACTTATTCAGTATTTATTTGAGTTCATTTATCATTTTATCTAATAAAACAGCGCTGTCTAATTTTGAAGATAAATTTGATTATTAATTTCAACAATGTGACTAATCCAAATGAAATGTGAGAGCCAGTGTTGAAAGGCTGGGTGTATTTGCTTGAGCTCTTGTATTCTCTGTTTTGTCAGAAGTGTAGTAAGTGAAAGTACAACAGGTAAAACACACAGCAAGTTTGCAGTAGCCTGAGTACTTTAACAATGGTACTGATGTGTCAAGGAGATATGTTCATCCAATACTGTAGATTTTGTGAAAAGTAAACTGTGATCATTTGATTTTGAGTACAAGGAATACTGCGGACATTTCCACTTACATATGCATACAGGTATGCAAGTGTATTTTTGATATTGCACAGCAGTGTTATGAACAGATACATGTAAGACTAGTACCCGGGGGGGGGGGGGGTTACTTTCCCTATTTCACTATGCATATCCAGCCGCAAGACTTGGAGTGTGTTTTTGAACCCTTTGGTCTATAATTAGGTCTGTCTTTTTTGAGCTGAAGAGTCTAAAATGGGGTCCATCCTCATTACTTTCAATTTTGCTTTGTCAAAAATGTGGTCCATTGTCATGTCATTTATCAAATCATAACTACCATTAAATGCCTCTCAAAATGTTCCTGGGGGAAAAATATAAAAGTGAAAACTCATTTTGCAATCCACCATTTCCTAAATATGGAACTACTACAAAATGTATTTTGGTCTAAAAAAATGATTTTGTAAAAACCTGTAATGGTTTGAAATGAGGTATTGATTTAGAATGGTGTCTTGGGTTGACATTATTAGCCACACACCAGAACTTGCACCCCCCCCCCCCCAGGACTTGTACACTTGTAAATTACTGTAGATGTTACATACCCAGCAACACATTCTGATTTGCAAACTGCCCTAACCACACATTTAGTGTTTGATTTACTAAGCACCACCATCAAACTGTGTTTTCTTCCCTTCATCATAGATACCCAGCAGTAACCCTTTATATAAACCAACTCTTTTTTGGGATCCTCAGCTAGTTTGATGCCATGAACAAAGTTAGAGTGGAAGAGGGCAAATCCTTTACTAAAGTTGTTGCCAGTTTTGACGCTACTGCTGTTACCCTGTAATATAATACATAACAAAATAATCACTATTGGGGTAATAACAAACAACATTCTAATTTAAATATAATACAATATTGTCAGTAGTTTCGGTTGTCACCCAGTCAGTAACATCTATGAATAATAGACAATAAGTGTTTACTTTTTATTGTCTACAAGCTAAAGGTTCATAAATATGCGTCGACACTTATGAATATTAACCGTAGTAAATCGTAACTACTGGTAGCTACTCGTCTTTACTCGTTACGATATTTAATTACGATGTTTTTGATTTTGATGTCTTCGCTAACATAGATCATTTATATCTGGAATATCCAAATAAATACAATTTATAAACAGTTCTTCCTTAATCAAGGAAAATAGCCAATCATTATATTAACATGTACATTTAATTTGTACTATAATTATGTACACTACACAAATAAGTGACATATTGTATGTGGCCTAGTATATACTGTTGGTACTTAACAAACAAACAAACAACAGCATATTTTCCAAAATGAGGGACATGTCATAGATCTGTGAAGTTCAATTATAACCCATAATTCAAGATTAATAATATATCATGACATTGACAAGAAAAAAATAATGTCTACTTTACATAATGTGGTTGCTTACCTCGATTTTATTTGAGAATTTGTGGTACAGTTCTAAAGCATCATCTATATCTCCAGATGTCAGGAATGGCAACTTTGTCAAATCTCTGGTAAATTTGTTATCTGATGGTGGCTTGGACAGAAGTTGATATCTTTCAGGGAGCTTGAACGATGTTGATGACTTCAGTACTTTTAAGTTTTTTAATGGTATAATATGATTTATTCACATCTGGGTTAAAAACTTTGACTTTTAGTTACTCCTTATAATTATTTACCCTTGAAGGATATGAAGAATGTACAAGATATTAAATATTTCTTTTCAAAAACATTGGTTTTAGAAGATAATTTTTTTAGAGAATTTATCAAAAATCTTTAAATAGTACTGACAGTCACACAGAACAAATCAAGGACAAACAGACATGAATACATCCATCTGTTCATCAGCACTGTATTAACATTACACATATAATACACCTTTCATCTGTTTAAAGTTTGATAGTGCTACATTTACATATATATATTTGCGTTTTCACAGACAACACTTGTTTTATGGATATCAGCTGATGACAAGAAATCCATTTCTACACAGTGTAATAATGTAAAACAATTGTAGCACATACAGGAGTCAGAAATCATCAAGAAATGTTATTACATAATACTGTTCTTTAATATATACACATAGCACAATATCAGCCACTGCTTGACCTGTAGGAACCGTTGTATTTGCTAAGTTATACATGTTCCAAAAACAATGTAGCATTGTACAAACAATGTACTGTTTCCAGCCACACTCAAAGTAATTTCATGCAATATTAGTTTTATGCTAGAATGATGGCAAAGCTAGCTCTACCGATGCCTTGTACAGATGATCCGTCCCGATGTCGTGTGAACAGGTCGATATTTTTGCTGAGCTCTAGACTATATTGTGAGACTGACACCGTGTAACCACACACAAGCATGAAGTAAGAAACCTCAGCAGACAATAAAATGTGACAAATCAAACCTACCGATCAACCAAGATTTTTTTGTACCAGATACTGGTAGCGTTCTGCATTTCAGCCAAAACGAAAGCTCTGGCACCCTCAATGTTTTTTATCTCTCTTGCCGAGATCAGAACCAGAGTAAGCCCAACACTGTCGAGAGCAAGAGAACACAGGTACATTCACTGCCGCCATTGCTAAAGATGTCTGCTACCAACGCAACATAGTCCCACCCCTGACCACGCCCATAGCAACAGCAAAACGGTGGTGTATTTCACAAAGATAATAACAGGGATTAATAGACAATTCAATAAACGGTCAAAAAATGTATGTAAATTTGCCTAGCAACAAGACCACGCCCATAGCAACAGCCAAATAATCACATATATTGCAAAGATAACAGGAGTAGAAAGACAAATGAATAAACATTCAAAAAATGTATGCAAATGTGCCTAGCAACAAGACCACGCCCATAGCAACA
Source organism: Glandiceps talaboti (assembly GCF_964340395.1). Classification (NCBI taxonomy): domain Eukaryota; kingdom Metazoa; phylum Hemichordata; class Enteropneusta; family Spengelidae; genus Glandiceps; species Glandiceps talaboti. The sequence continues at coordinate 6,192,336 of NC_135567.1, read as the reverse complement.
GCCAAATGATCACATATATTGCAAAGATAACAAAGGGGATTAATAGACAATTAAATAAACATTCAAAAAATGTATTTAAATATGCCTAGCAACAAGACCACGCCCATCGCAACAGCCAAATAATCACATATATTGCAAAGATAAGAACAGGAATAGAAGACAAATGAATAAACATTCAAAGAATGTATGCAAGTGTGCCTAGCAACAAGACCACGCCCATAGCAACAGCCAAATGATCACATATATTGTGAAGATAACAATGGGGATTAATAGACAATTGAATAAACATTCAAAAAATGTATGTAAATATGCCTAGCAACAAGACCACGCCCATAGCAACAGCCAAATGATAGCATATATCTTAAAGATAGCAACATGGTTGGATAGGCAACTGGATAGTCATTCACCAAATGAACACTTATTGTTAGCATGTTAGCATTTATAAAAACTATACAGTTGTGCTACAATGCCATTGGCGGTATTTTTTAATATCTTGTTGGTGGACATTGATAAGACTGCGAGGGTACAAAATTTTTGGAATAACAAGGGTTTTGATGATCTGAGTTATACCAATAATAGATAAATTGCGCCAATTCCAACTGTGTAATACATTTGTAAGACTCTTAATTGGCGAGCTCATATTTTTTCTCATATGCTACTTTGCGATTATAAGAAAAGAAAATTCCAACAATCTTGATAGGTGACATAGGCCATTTCACCGCGAACAGCCTATCTTGACGAGAACTCCATTTCCCTAACCAAAGTGCTTCAGACTTGTCATAATTTACACTCGGACCCGATACCAATGAAAAATTACTGAGTAGTGAAAAAAGGTTCTTGACAGATTGTTCGTTACTTAAAAAACATGTAAGGTCATCAGCATAGGCAGAACTTTTAATCTCATAACCCTCAACCCCAATACCCTGTATATTCTCATCCAGCTGTAGTTTAATTAATAGGGCTTCTAATGAGAGTATGAATAAAATAGGTGACAATGGGTCTCCTTGTCTGACTCCTCTTGTAAGATCGAAGTAACCAGTAGATAAACCTCTGTTCATGACACAGCTTGAAGGGTTATGATAAAAAGTAGGACCCAAGTAATAAGGGAAGGTCCAATATTAAAATTTTCCAAACATTGAAACATAAATTTCCATTCCAAACTATCAAAAGCCTTTTTAAAGTCATTGGCCAATAGGACACCAGGTAAGTCCAAGTCCTTTGTATAATCCAGAATGCCTTCAATCAAACGAACACATTGGCCAATAGAGCGATTTTTGACAAAGGCTGTCTGGGTTACACTGACAAGACTCTCTAGAACTTTTCCCATTCTTTTAGCAATGCAACGAGAACCTATTTTATAATCAGTATTTAGTAAAGTTATAGGGCGCCAGTTAGAAATATATCTTTTATCTTTATCTTTTTTCTCTATAAGAGTAATCACTCCCTGAGATTGGCTACTAGAGAGATGACCCTTTTCATATGCTTCATTTAGGGAATCAATGACAAAAGGTCCCACGCTATGCCAAAAAGTTTGATAGAACTCAACTGTAAGGCCGTCATTACCTGGTGTCCTATTCTTATTCATACTGGAGAGAGAGTTGAAACACTCCTGCAGTGCAAGTGTCCCCTCACATCCTCCCTGGTCACTTTGACTGAGTTTTGGAAAGTTTGCCTCATTAAGGAACAAGTCGACAACAGAATCATCAACAACATAGTTACGCGTGGCATAGAGCTTGGCATAGAAGGCCTTCATATAATTTTTAATATCCTTAGGATTTGTCAACAGATTTTCTGAAGAATCATACAGTTGTGTAATTTGTGATTTTTTTGCCTTATATTTTTCCAAACTCAAAAAATATTTAGTGTTTTTTCACCTAACTCATACCAGTGTACTCTAGCTAGACCTTACTATAGCACCCTCTGTCAGGTGATCATATTCAAGTTGTAACTCATTACGAGTTTTCTCTATGGCAGATTTAACCTCCTCTGACTCCCTGTTACAAAGCTCCATGTCAAGGTCCCTCAAGCGTGATTCAAGGGTAGTTACATGCATATTTCTCTCTCTTGCTTTTGTTTTGCTATAGTTGATTGTAATGGTTTTAATTTTGTACTTAATGAATTCCCACAACCCCTGTTTGTTTTGTGGATCATGGTACTCCATCACCCATCCCTGTAAACTATCTTGTATAAGCTGTGGATATTCAGAATCTTTTAGAAGGCTATTGTTGAATTTCCAAAGAGAATTACCTAGTTTTCCCCTTTTATCACCCATGGAAAGCACAATGGCAGAGTGGTCTGATAAGATGTTTGGCACAATATCACATAAACTAATTGATGACTGAAGTGAATTGCTAATTAAAAAGTAATCCAAACGACTCTGGGTTAAAATTGGGCGTAAACGGCGCCAAGTATACCGTCTTGATGATGGATTTCTAATACGCCAGACGTCAATTAAGTCCAAATCATTCATAACGTTTTCAAACATCTCACCAGACCGTTTCCAGGCAGTGTCATTCCCACCATATCTATCCAATACTTGGTTTAAACAAAAATTGTGATCTCCACCCCAAATAATTTCCCTTTGTGGATCAGTGTGGAACTCACTAAGTACATCAGACAGTTGTTCCATAAATAAACTATGGGGGCCTTCAAAGTTTGGTGCATATGTATTAATCAAAAGGAGTGGCTTATTTGCTATGTCTATAGATATTAAATCTCCCATCTAAGTCAGTCTTAACTTTGTGAATCACAAAGTCAACATCTCTAATAATTGTAGCAACCCCTCTACTTGCAGATGTTCCATGGGAAAATACAAAGTGACCAGGGAAGAGTTTGGACCAATTGGTCTCACCATCTTGTGTACTGTGTGCTTCTTGGAGCATAATGATATTATAATTACCTTTTTTCAACCAGTCAAAAACCTTTTTCCTCTTTCTTTGGTTTCCCAAACCTCTGATGTTAAAAGAAATTACCTTCAAGTTTTCAGACACTGTACAATAATACTATGAATAAAATTCAAACTAATTTTACAGAACGGTGAAAACATGAAAACATACACTAGACAACCAAATAAGACATGTCCACAAAAACTCGCAATGCAGAAAAAATCACCCCCACTAACTACAACATCAGTGGAAATCCCACATGCGAAGAAAAACGGAAAACAGTTCAAAAAGAAAAACCATGCTGCCAAACAGGCGCATTGGAAGCTGCCCATCATGTTAGAAAAAATAGGTGACAAAAACTGCAACAATGTGTAGTTATACAAATGTGCGAGAATGCAAATTCCATTATAAATTAGCATACTGATCTACTGCCAATCCCATGTTCATTCAATAAAACAGAATAGCCGTGAAGCAAAAACGGAACAAAAAAAACAGGTGCATAATTATCAGGACTATTCAAGCATAACAGGTAGGGGAAAGTAACTCTATACTTGCAAGAGCAATATTACACGTCACCCCGGGCCCACGGCCCCAAAATACTTTACCTGAAAATTTCTACACCCAAAATCTTGAAAAATGAAAGAAAAAGAAAAAAAAACACGGCATTTTCTACATCTTACTGTGAATAAATAGATATAGATACACACAAAATAAATAGCAAAAATGTGGTTTAACATGTTCATACAGACCAATCTGTTATTTCAGTCTCGATTAATTCGAATGTCAAGTGCCACGAGTACCATTGATCGTAAGCTTGCCGTTTGCAAAACGAACACATTTTCCTTGTAGGCCTTCTCCATTACATCTCTCAGTCCTTGCTTTAGTTCAAAGTCCGCATTGCACATATCAACTTGCACAAATATTCCGGAATCTTTCAGTACTTCTCGTTTTTTCATTAGAATGCTGTCGCTGTATTCGTAGAGGGAACTTGACAATTATGTGTCTTGGAGACAGAGGACGGTTTCCATTGACAGGGTTTCTAGCTGGTGGTGTGCGGTGCGCGTTATCAATAATGATGTCCGACATGCGAAGCTTTTCTTTCAGTATAGTTTTTATCACCTCAACACAGCTTTCTCGCTTTTCTTCCTTCACTCCACCGAAGCGCAGATTGTATGATCTTGAATACCTTTCCATATTTAAACACGTATTTTCAATCATTTTCATCTTATCATTCGTAGTCTGCAGAGAATTAGCCAGTTCTTCATATCGCTTTTCCTGGTGTTCAACCCGCGTCTTCAGAGTTGTCAGTTCGTCTTCTGTGTAGTTGACGCTGGCCTCAATGTCAACAACTTTTCTTTCAACCGTCTCTATGCGCCCTAGTATTACCTTCTGCACTTCTCTCATTTCATTTAGTGTTTTAGCCATACCGTCCACAGTTGAAACTAGTCCGGCAAGGCATTCATTAATAACTGACCTCATTTCCATGACAGGTATGCTAGTTGCGTCTTCCGACGTACCGCTGCGAGTGTCAGAACTTGGGTTACTACTGCGAGTGCGAGTGTCAGAACCTGAGTCACATGCTGCCTCGTGGCTACCATCTTGGAAGTATTTTGACGTGCACATACTAGTAGTTTTTTGTGGCCGGCTTCTCAACACAGAGCGAGTATCCATAGTAGTTGACACGCGACCAAATGAACTAATACATTTTTCCTCACAACTGAAGAAAATCTTGGTCCTTTTCTCGGCTATTTACGGTCTGTACTTGGCAGATTTATCAATCACTTTTGCAGAGCGCGCACAAAGCGCTGTTCATTCAAACATGACCCCTTAGCTGAATACTTAGTGACCACTCAAAAATTAATATTATTTTGATTGTTGATACTGTATTTTGCATATTCAAAGCATGACAAATCAATGGTTCAATTGTAATGGTGGTGCATACACTTATTTTTTCAAAAACTATGATCTTGAGTGTATTTATTGTCAGGGATTCCTGCTACATGTTCTATACGATATATACTAGAGTTACTGTGATCAGAATATAGAATATACATATCAATATAAAAATATACAAATGTACATACTGTCATTTCTCATGAAATGGGATTGAACTCCATCAATGATTGACATGAAGCTATGACATGGATGATATTATACTATCTTTAAGGAACTTTGAATTCAGAAATTGAAACTGAACTTAGACAAGTGCCCATTTACTGTACTCAGAAAAAGGTACTTTGTAGACTATATAAACAAATTGGGAAACGTCACAAATCTAGCTTGACTTGTGTAATAATAGGAACTATTTCATTAAAATGTCTAACAAGCTCTTGTGAAGTAAGATTCCCTTCTCAAAGCTTACCATTATCTTTCTTCACAAGTTAAATTTCCAAAGAAGAATTACAGTTCAATTTCCTTTATATTTTTGCAAGTCTCACTGTGTTTGTGATTTTGTAAAATTAATATACAGTATGTATAAAATTATATTCATTTGTCTAATGATCAGTTATCTTTCCAATATACATTATCATTTGGCTGTTGCTATGGGCGTGGTTTTGCTGCTAGGCATATTTGCATACACCTGAATGTTTGTTCACTTGTCTAAGAATCCCTGTTATCTTTGTGAATGTTTACTCACTTGCCTAGTAGATGATGTTATTATTTTTGACCAAAATATACTGCTATTTGGTTGTTGCTAAGGCCGTGGTCATGGTTGCCAGGGCCAATTGTGTCAAAATATTTTGAAGAAAATCTGCAGCGTAACACTTCTAGAAACATCTCACCAAGTTTCAGTCTCATTGACCAAGTACTTTTTGAGATATAAATTTTTGACCAAAATTCACATTTTTACACCTAATTTGATCACTGATGAGATCATTATATGCTTTAATTTTTTTATCTGTACACCCATAGATGCATCCCCATTAAATTTCAGTCCAATCTGCTGAGTAGTTTTGGAAATTAATAATTTTTGACCATAAAGACACATTTTTAGCCCTATTTGACATACCCATCCATACTTTTTTCTTCTTCTTTAGGATATACTACTCAACGTCCCTAGTGGAACGAAACGAGTAGGATGTGATGTGTGCAATGATTGTTATTAGTCCTTGATGTTGTTGTCCTGTGTTCTGTTGAATGTTGATTATGCTTGTTTGAATTGTTCTGAATCTGTTATGTTGACTATATCTGATGGTCCGTGGAATAAATTGAGTATTTGTGACAGTAGTGTATGCGTGCCTGGTGTTGTATGAATCTTTTAGAGTGTGTATGCCGAGTTTGTCATTGAGTTGGTGACAGGTAGTTTTGTACCAGCAGTGCCAAATGGTCCCCTGTGGCTTTGTCTAATATGCTAAGTCTTGATGTTGATGTTCTCGTTGATAGGTTCTCCTATTCCAATTCGTTTATGAGTTCTGTTACACTCGTTTTCCAGTCATAGTTGTTGTAGACCATTCTTGCTGCCCTTCTCTGTATTTTGCCTACCTTTTGTACTAATTCTTTAGTGTAGTTATTCCACACTACAGAGCAGTACTCTAGGGTTGGCCTGAGAGATGTATGCTGCTTTTTTATTTGATCTTGTACATGAGTCTAGGTTCCTGCGAATGAAACCAAGGGTTCGTCCTGCAGAGGATGTTGTTATTTTGTTTACATGTGTGTTCCATTTGAGATTTTGATGAATGTCTACCCCTAGATATGGATGGATTTTTGTCTCCTGTAAAATAGAGTTGTCTAAAACATATTTGGTGATGATTTCTGACCTTGATGATGATGGAATTTGTAATACATAACATTTATCTAGATTGAATTTCATTTGCCACTTGGTTTCCCATTGAGATAATGTGTCTAGGTCTTCCTAGAGTGTTTTAGTGTCATGTTTACTATTGATGTTTCTATAAATTATGCAGTCAATCTGCAAACAGTCGTACAGTTGAGTGTAAGTTTTCATGTAGGTCGTTGATGTATATGAGAAATAACAGTGGTCCGAGTACTGTTCCCTGTGGGATGGCTGATTCCATATCTGCCCATGTGGAACGTTCTCCACCCACTACAACCCGTTGTACAAGACCACGCCAAATGGTCACGTATATTGCAAAGATAACAACAAGAAGTAATAGACATGAATACATATTTTTTTAAAATGCCTATCAACAAGACCCTAGCCATACCAACAGCCAAACGATCGCATATATTGCAAAGATAACAGGAATTAATAGACAAAAGAATAAATATTTTAAAAATGTATGTAAATGTGCCTAGCAACAAGACCATGCCCATACCAACAGCCAAATGATCGCATATATTGCAAAGATAACAGCATGGTTGGATAGGCAACTGGATAAATCATTCATCAAATGACCACCTATACCTAGCATGGTTCAACATGTGGATAAACATTTTTTTAAACTATACAGTTGTGCTACAATGCCATTGGTTAAAATGTTTATGACAAGTTTAATACCATTATGAAAGTACATTTTGGAGTATCTGATTGTTGGTTGACTGCATGCTTGACCTCTGGGGGTGAGGAAGTCCTAGGGATCTCCCCTAGAAGAACTAGAGTTTGTGTGTGTCTACTAAGGCAATTTGTAGATTAGTTGTAGCCTTGAAGGTAATATTTCTAAGTTTCGAAAAGCTAAAGTTTTTGTAAGTTTTAAATGACCCAGGCGAAAGTGCCCATGGTCAACCATGGTCAACCATGATGCTATGGAAATGTTAATTGGCACAAATTATCATGGTTGGCCATGGTCGTCAACCATAGTTGACCATGGTCATCAACCATGGTCATCAACCATGGTTGACCATGAACTACCATGGTCAACCATGATGCAATGGAAATGTTAATTGGCACAAATTACCATGATTGACTATGGTTGTCAACCATGGTTGAATATGGTCATCATGGTTTGTTAAATGGCGCAAATTACCATGGTTGACCATGGTCATCATATTAAACCAATAATGACAAATAGCAGAATCACAGGGTTTGTACAGACTACATCTGACTGACTAGAATTGGTAACTATTAGGTCATTAAAATAAGAACAGCCAGGTGTCATGATAGGAGGAACTACAGAAATCAAGGCCTACCATTATATAATACTGTATTATAGTTGCAAGCGTGGGTCTATGATTCTATTGTAGCAACAATCGGTAATTGGTGTAAAAGTTTTTATTGACAACTGATTTTAATCAGGGTTAAATTTCTGTTGCCAATAACAAGTGACTGGAATATGAGTTGTCAAATATCAGTAATAATAACGTATAACTTGAGAATGTGCATAAAGGTCGGTGGATTAGTGTTGTCAACAAGCCACATATTATCCTAGTCAAGGCTACAGGGCAGCAAGCAAACCAAACAACTTCAAATTTACACATTTAAAAAATCACACTTTTCTTTCACTTTAAATGGAATTTTATTTGAAACTATAATAACGAAAGTCCACAGTTTTAAAAACGATCGGTCATAATATGTCTTTTCAAAATTAGTTGTGTGTCTGTGTTATGTTCATAATCTATACGTTCATTTAGTCAAATGCCCGTAATGTTAACCAATTTCTTTAGCAGTGAAGCTGAACTCAGTTTGGACTTCAAAGTGGCTGTCACAAGATTAGTTTCACATGCATAACACATACAAAACGGTCCATGTAGTGTCCATAACATTGGTATAGTGGCAAAATACCATTGTAGATATAGTAAAGTCACTGGTATGTTAGAGAACTTTAGGTGCTAATTACCTACAATGTATAATACAAACTGAAGTCTGATGAGATGTGGTGATTTGTGTTAGTGTCAATAACATGTACCGGGTAGTGTCCAAAATAGAAAATGTACAATGTGTATTAATCCCTTTATATTGAAGAATAGAATGTGACATGGTCTGTAACTTGTCTGGTAGGTAATACATTATGTATTATGTATAGTTATGTAATCACTCTGGATGAAATAATATTAAAGAATACAGATAAGAAACAGGGACACGAATATATACCATAATTCCAACAAGGTCATGCCATTGTAAAAATGACCCAAATTCTCTACTGCCAATTTCAAAAACAGGGAGAGACCGCTTCAAATCCTCCTCCCCGGCCAAAGAAACTGTCCAGTCCCTTTATATGGTTTGCATTAATTATTCAGCCATACACGGATGTTATTTATATTTGGACATTAATGGAAATTAAGGGAGTTTACGCAAAAGATCAGGTAGGAGTGGGGAACTTCCATGGAGGTGAATGAATGCAACAGAATTGATAAGTTCTCCACAGTTCTTAGTGTGTGCTTGGTTCGGATTTAAATGTGTGTGATGTCTACTTGCTAATTTCCAAGAGTCCAAGGGGATCTCATGTACAATTGGAGATATGAGAGTGATTGTAGTATACTTACGTGAGCTGCCAGCTATGTGCGAAGGTCAAAGGTAATAGTAGCAAAGGTAACTAAGGTAGGAGTGGGTACAGTGCCCAGGGTGAATGGTCAAAGTGTGCTATAGTATATATCTTTACATTCAAGATGAAATGTGCCAATCAACCTGTGTTTCATGTGTTTTCGCAAGCATAATTATCCAAGACTTTTTCGACAGTAAAAAAAGTTTCAAATCCAATTACAATATTTCATGTACAAATCATTGAACAGTTAATTTTGCTTTAAATAGTAGTTATTAAATATTACTAGTAAACAGATGCCTGTCACTATGAAATATATTAGAAGTATAACCCGTTGATTAGTTATTAAAGTAATAAAGTAATCTTAAGTTATTTTGGTGATAAAATATATTTACTGGATGACAATATCAGTTCATAAGCTTATGGACATAAACACATTAAATTCTAATGTTTGAAAGTAAATTTGGGAACAATATATATATGCTGTCACTGCACATTTTCAGAGTCAGGGGTGTGGTTTTGTTGCTAATTATATTTGCATAAATTTTGTGAATATTCATTCACTTGCCTGTCTAATGATCTTGTTAACTTGAGGAGTTATACAGGCATTTGCTTTCAAATGTGTAATGACTTTCCTACACTTCACTGTTTTTATATATGCAGTATCACTTGACTGTTGCTATGGATGTGGTCTTGTTGTTAGTCTTATTTGCAAACATTCTGAAGAAGTTTATTCATTTCTCTACCCATTCCTATCTTTACCTTTTGCAATATACAACACTGTTTAACTGTTGCTATGTCCATGGTCATGTTGCTAGGCATATTTTGCACACTATTTTTTATGTTTATTTGCCTATCCACCCCTGTTATATTTACAATATGCAACACCAGTTGGCTGTTGCTGTGGACATGGTCATGTTGCTAGGCAGATGTACATATTTTATTTGAAAATATATACTAACAAGAAACTGACATGAACATCCTTACAAAATATCAAAGTAATCTTGCCAGTGGTTTTTGACTTTAAGTCACTCATAGATATAGTAAGACAGACTAATGGACAATACACTTTATCGGGTCTATAGCTTGAATGAACTTACAATACAGTTCATCTGTGCTAATAACTCTGTTTTCAAGTAATCTCAAGCAGATGTTAATCTTGGAGCAATTCAGAAGTGTGTGTGATGTACCATAGTTCAGTTCAATTGGTACGTCCAGCCATTGTAGTTCGGCTCAGGAAGTCCAATTACTGAAACTTCAATTATAACAACAAAAGAACACAAAAATAAGACCGTATAGAGTACAAGACAGCAATCCACTAGATTACACACAATGACACAATGTTACTAAGTAACATTGGATATAAGCCTATTCCTGGTTATGTGCAGGTCAAAGCAATACTATCTACAAACCCTTTCCAGTTTTGTAAGATCTGTTTCAGGTAGTTATTTATTTATTTCATCCAGTTTAGTAAAGCCTAGAACAATTTGTGTCATATTTTTTGTTGTTGTTCCTTTGTGGATGTGGATTGGTAAATGTTTATGTAGTATTTCCTCAGCTTTGGATAGAAAGTTAACTCTTGTAGTATGGAAATATTCACATTTGCTTATGAAGTGATCACGTGTTTCCAGTTCTTTTTTGCAGAGTGCAAATGTAGGGTTTGTTGTATTATCTACTAGTAGAGAGGTATCATCTGCAACTGTAGGGCAGACACAGTTAATGGTCCCAATATGACAGCCTGTTCCCTGGTTATATATGGTTCATTGATGTATACTTTATAGAGATGTGCAGATAAAATGCCCCCTTGTCAAACTCCTTGTTGTACTTGAAAACTGCTTGAGATATTTATTATTGCTCCATTTAACACTGGAAGTAGCATTATTGTATCGTTGTATGACATTCTTGACAAATGGCTGAGAGAAATCGGACAAATAGAGTTTACAAAAGAGGGACGTATGCCACACCACATCAAAGGCTTTTTGGACATCAAGGATATTAATAAAAGTGGGCGTTTATTGTCTTTAGCATTGTTTATAACTTCAGAAACTATAAGAGCTGCATTAGCCCTTGACATGTTCTTTGTAAATCCAAATTGTAGTTTGTTTTGTTGTTTACAGAAAGACTCTTCAATCCTGGTGACCAGTGCTTTCTTAATGATTTTTCCAATAATGTGTAGACAGGTAACACCACGATAGTTTGCAGGTATGGTATGTTGTTTCCCATTTATGGGGATCAACATAATAATTCCTTCTTTTAAAGCTCGAGGAATGTGGTTGTAGTATGACATTGTTCAGTGTTAAAAGGTGTTTGATGATGATAACTTGACCTGTCTTCAAATGTTCTGCAGTCATACCATGAATATTAGATGCTTTGTTACAAGCCAATTAGTCAATGTAAGTTGTTAACTCATTTTCTGTTATATATAGGAGATCTTGTGGTTTTAAACTCCATAAGATTTCATGTGCACACATGTCTTCATTTACAAATTTGTAGTAGTCACTGTTGATGGTTGATCATGTGGTGTTGCTAATTTGTCAAAATTGGTGTTTTCTTCTGTAAATATCTTGTTGTCAAAATTGAGTTTGTTTATGTTGGTATGCTTAAATTTTCTTTGAGATCGAATTAATTTATAGAAGGTATTCTTGTCGTCACTGTGTGTTACCAGTAGGTTTTCTACAATGCATATCTTTTGATGGCAATTGCTATCCTTATCACTTTACAAAGATGTTACGAGTTTGACATCTTTGAATAACTCTTGGGTTTGTATGATCAGTTGGTCTACCACTGTACCAGTTTTGATCCAATTTGATGCTGCTTGTCTGTTGTCTTTCATAGCTGTGGCAATTTTGGTGTTCCATACTTTGATACTTTTCATTTTACTCTTTTTCTTATGTGAAAAATTGTTGTGACAGGTTTCATTAGCGGCTGTTGTTGTAACATTTATAAGGGTATGAGTATAGTTATCAATGTCATGGTTGGTTTCAAGTTCTGCTATAAATCTGGGTAGTTGCAGTTTAAGTTTGTCAAAGTAGATATCATTGTTGATTTTTCCCAGATAACTTTAGGTGGAAGGTCACTTTTTGTTGGCACCTTAGGGGAAATGTCACAGTTGCTGTTCATGTGTGGGTAAGGATGTAAACTTGTAGCCTTAACAGGAACATGGTCAGATAAGTTATCGGCACTTTCCTCCTAGATATGAATACATGTATGTTGTAGACATCTAGGGCCATTACTGGATTGTTCAAGAATATAGTCTATTGGTGATGTGTCATTCATATTGTCATGTTGAAATGTATCTTTAATTGGATAGTTACTGTGTAATAAGAGTAGACGATCCCTACAAAAGTCTTGGAATTTCCTGTCACGAGTAGTAGAAGGATTGCGGTGTAATGAATCGTTGATATCTCCAGCAATAACAATTCTGAAATGGTATGGGAACCTTATTGATTATTTCAGCTAATTCTTCAAGTGCAGAATAAAACTGAAATTCTCCATTGATTGAATTTCTTGATGGCATGTGCACTGTAATTAAACAAATTGGTGTTTTACTGTTGATAGTAATCACAAAGATGTTAGTGGATTCATCAGGATTGGTTGTGGTTATACTGTCTAACTGCGCATCCCATATTATTGCAACACCACCAAAGCCTCTTGGCCTCTGAGTTGGAGGGATGGGGGTCATCAGAGTCAACAGATTTACTAAAAAATGTGTGAGTTGGAAATAGTTCATTTATAACTGGTTTCTTGAATTCATATTGCCAATCTTTTTGTATGCATAATATATGTACTTCATATATGTAATTCTTGCAGTATAGTTGGCATTAGTTTTGATGTTCTTGATGTTAAAGGATGCTATTTTAATATGTTGAATGTTGGTATTTCATGTTTGCTTGTTACGTAAAGGACTGGTAGTATGATTTTGTTGACGTTCCTTCGTCGTCTTCTTTGTGTTTGTCGATGACGCATGACTAAAAATCATTGTTACCGCTTGTTGAAATCTGTGTTGTTGTTTGTTCACGTTGCTCCTCTCGATAGCTCTGTTGAGTGTCTGGCATAGTACTAAGAACAGGTTTACATACACAGGATATTGGATAGTTCTGTGTTCTTACATCGTTGCTCTCTGGAGATGTTATATTTGTTTGGGATGATTCATTTAATACTGTCTGTGCTGTTGGTTAGGTTGACGGTAACCTGTCTGACAACGTCGTTGGTTGCCATCATGATGACCATGGAAATTTTTTCCAGCTCTTTCTCTAAAGTAGATATGTGAAGTTGTTGTATCTTTTTTTCAATACTGGAGAGTCTGAGTAATATTGAAGTGTTATCATTACATGAACGTCTAGCCGAATTCTCTGGTTGTTTTACTGTTGACAAGTACTATATGGTGAAAAGTTTTGTTGATGATGAGGATAATACTGCTGTGCTTGATTGTACTGAGTTTGTTGAATATCATTCTGGTTGCATTTGCTACTTTGTAAATATGGTTATTTCCAGTTTAAGTAAACGATTTGAGTTCTCCAGTTCTTGGATTTTCTGTTCCAGTTTTAAAATAAAGTCTCCTGTGTAATTAGTCTGTTGACTCTTATCTTTTATCCCAAAGTCTTTTTGTGAGAGTTTCTTTTCTAATTCTTTAATCTTCTTGTCCTTTTGTTGAATTTTTTTTTCAAAGTCTATGATATCGGTGTTAGTTGCAGTAGATACAAGCTGTTCCTTTTTGGCAGGGGTGGTCATTGTCAAACAAGATTGATTCTTCAAAAGTATTGTATTCCATTGGTATTCTTTGACTTTGCAGCATGTTTGACAGTCATATGTCATGTCTTCATCTATTACATTTGGAGAGTTTAGGGGGAGATTCTCGTACTGGAGATGCAACCAAGAAGAGCATTTAGAACATTGGATTGATGGTGGATTACCATTGATGTTTTAACATACTGCACATATTATAACATGTATGCTTGTACTATCATTTCCATCATGAGTTGAGCTGTATGATGCATCATATGGAGGGTTAGATACAGGTGCCAGGAGGTGACAATGTAAATTTTGAGCATCCAATGTCTTTGTTTTATCATAGGTTTGTGTAGTTGTTGATCCATTATTATGCTGTATATCACATCCTTTATGAAATTGTTGAAGTTGTTGATTTTGATGATCTTGTTGATTTTCATTGGTAATCATGTTTGTATCTGCTGGATGAAGGGTTGTGATATGTGTATTTTTGGTACTACCTGGTGAGTTACTCTTGTACACCCTTTTCTTTTTGAATTTTGTATTATGTTCACTGATTTCTGATACAAGATAGCTTGTGGATTTTTCTTCAATCATTTTGTTGAATTGTTTTAAATCAGGGAAGTTATCTTAGACTAGCAGTTGTAAGATATACTGGAGATCATTAACTAGGAACTGGTCTATTTTGCTTCCGTTTATCATAATTTTATGTTGTGTGATATAGGTTGATTTTCAAGAGCAGTTTGCCATGTGGTGATGCTTTAATTGACAGAGGACGTTCACTTTCAAGACCATTATTATATATCCTTGAATGCATTGTAGTATGTTTATCTTTATAGTAGTCAACAAAACAGTTCTTTATGAGCTCACATGCAGCAGTAGATAAAGTTAGTACAACACCACCTCCAGTGATTTCAGTTTCAGACATTACTCACAATCCATTGTGGTCTCCGCTTACGAAATCCTGTTTACCTAGGGGTGTACTGGATATTGAAATTGTTATTTATGCATATTGCATTTGAGTACGTAGTAATTTTTTCAGCATGTTTTGAGGTAATGAAAGTCATTAGACAATTGGAAGGATTCTATTTCATTGATTGAATTTTTTCATTCTACCACATTCAAAGCAAGCTCTGAGTACTCCCAGAAAACATTGCACTTAGTTTCAGCCATGTGACTTTGTTTTGAAGTTGTCAAGTTCACAATCAGAAATATGAAGTCACAACTGCCTATACCAATCTAGGCATATCAACATTCACATAGGCAGAGATCCCAGGAAACTGAGTATTTTTATTAGTATTTATTGTGTTCTCTCTGTGTGTTTTTAAATGCTACCCATGCCAAATGAATTTCCAGAAAGTAAAGGTGATTTTTGTATAATCTTATCTAGTGAGAACTAAGATTGAGTCAGCAAATTACAAATGAGTGGTTGCGTGTGTGCATTCTGCATTTTGTCAACAGGCAGGGTCCAGCTCACTGTCGTCGGCAGCTGTGGGACCCAACAGTCACTCACAATTACCGACCTTGCTCATTAATCAATATATATATAATAATAATGAGACTTAGGAAACATTTCAAGAAAATAGTTGTATATTTACACAAAGAGATTACAATCATAATTATTGATATAATACTTTGCAATATTATAAAAGGGGAATTAATAAGTTTGTATCCTTTGATTATAGAATGAATTGACAAGTCTACATTATGGAGCTGCGAATGGGCATTTGGATATCTGTAAACTGTTGCTGGAAGCTGGGGCCCAAGTAGATGAAGTTGATAGAGTAAGTTGGGTTTAGATGTGATAATATCTAATTTATCTACTCTGTGACATATACACCCATCCCAATGTGACATCAGAGAATATTTGACTGTAATTTGTCAAGTTGATAAGGTAAGTACTTACATATTTTCATAAAAACCAGCTACCCTTACAAAAAGGTTTTATAGAGCTTATTAGACTATTATAGAAATTCTAAAATACTTTTAATTAGTTGGATTTTTACATGCTTTACATGAATTCGTCTATAGAAGTTTTATAGACTTTTTAAAAAAAGATTTGCATACAATTCTCCAAAAGTTAATCATCTGCCATAGTGCTAAATCTGATAGATATAATGTTAAAGTAGTTTTAATCTTGACAGTCTTACAACCATTGTGTAGCAATTTCAAGCATGTATCATGAATATCTTCTGCCTTTACAATAAAAATGCTATAAACATGAAAAGAATATTTAAATATATTATTGTGTTTGGCCAAATAACCTACGAGCCTGCCAGGATTCGATACTCAATTGTTCATCACTAAACTAGTCAATATGGAGTAACTCGGTGAGGTACCATGTGAATTGGAAAATCTGAGCGTGTTTCGGGACAAAACTTCGTCAAAAGCTCTCTAAATCAGGCACGCTATTTTATTTTCAATATGATCGTCAAGTTACTATGACATCAATGTTTCATCATAGACCCTATAGCATGGCTTTGGGGTCAAGTGCTACTCAGTCAGAATCAATTTCCCTCGGCTATTAAAAATTTTTTTGGTCTTGCATGCGCAATAAAGTTTTGGCACCACTGTATATTGAAACATGGATTGAAAAAAAAAGACTACGTAGGGAAAATACAACAAATAGAGATCGGCAGACCTGTAGGGAGAGGACTGTGTATAAAATGGTACTCCTCTGAGACCTCCAAACCCAAACTCATACTATTACCTGTATCTCATATTTCATACCAACTGTATCGCACAAAATAGATACTATGGATTACTATTGTCCCTGCTCTTCTGAGGAACCACTGTTAATCCCTACAAAGTCACTTGAAAACACATTATTTTTGCACAACTAAACAATAAGATGTTACCAAGCTTTAGACATGGTAACATATCCATATTTCTGTCTTTCTGTCTGTGCATAAATGTTAATATCTGAAACTAGTGGGACCAATTTGATGCTTGGTGGGGATGTAGTTTGTAAAAATTGGACGTGAATTGATAAAATTTATAAAAAATATATAATAATAAAAATTTAAATAAATAAAAAGTGAAACACAATTTTCCAACAATAACAACTAATATGTTATTTGACCTGCTGACATATACACACATATCGAATTTGGTCAAAAAATCCCCAAAAGTAACAAAACAGGAATAATTTTTCTAAAATGGATAAATTTCGACCTCAAAAAACAGGACTGTAAATCTTGCCACTGGAGGCGCAATGTTTGTCAATAAAACAGGCTGTACTTGCAAATGTAATTTGTGTCTGAACTTTCAGGATAGATTTATGATATAGGGTAGTTGCATTGGTCAGTACAAAATGCAAGGTCGGTGGTCACCATATAAAGGTATTATAGGACAGTTTCAGGTATATATGTAAATATATTTATTAATATTAAAAAATACAACTTTTAAGGAAAGGGAATAGCATCATTACACTGGGAGCCTTGTACATCCTAGCAGGATGTGTACATCATATTGCTAGGATGTGACCATATCCTAGTGCTAGGAAGAAGAGCACAGCTATGTACCACCTATGTGCCTCACAATCCCTTGAAAAGGGTAAATGTTTCCACAGCCCTGGTACATGGTTGTGAAAAATATGCTTGTTGGATGTATGTGGAATACCTTCCCTGTGCCAAGACTGTTTTGCACATCCAAGTACCATATCTGTGTATACTGCATACCTAGCACACAGTTGTGCACATACATGTAACAGCTATGGTGGAATAATACCCTGTAGCAACCATTTTGTTCATATCTGACCAGCATTGCTCACATAGCTGGTACATGGCTGTGGGAAATACCTATGTTACAGCTATGCTAACATATTTTGTATATGGCTGTGGGAAAAAGCACTTGTACATGGATGTTGTAAAAACATAAATTAATTATGAGGTATTGCTATTTTTTCACATCCGTGTTACATTAATGTTACCATACCAGTGTCATACATATGTCAAATCTAGGTACAGTATGTTACACCTAGTGTGTTGGCCAGAGCTGTTACAGGGATATTGTACACATGGCTGGTACAGCCCCTGTGGCTCCACTGATATGGTACAGCTATATGCATAATGCTGTCATAGGTATATGAATGTTACAGGGGTATGCAAGGTTCACTGTGTATGCTGTTAGGTAAATTAAACTATAGCTGCACAGTAAATTTGGTTTAAAAAATCACACAAATAACAAAATGGCATGAGACCAAATCATTTTGGCTTGGCCCCTCTGACTTGATAAGATAAAAATGTGCTATGTTAAGATAGTATGAGATACATGTTGTGTTTGCTATTATTATTTGTTTGTTTACTTCATACTTTCAATGTGTTAAAATGACCTATTTATTTGCCAAATATACACCAACATATATATCTATGGCTTGAATATATATATACACCTGTTTTGACCCTTCCCAAATTGTTGTAATTTGTCTTTTTAGCACAACTGAACTGATAAGGTTCAGTAGTGCTATAGGCATGGCAAAGTGTCTGTCTGTGTGTGTGTGTGTGTGTGTGTGTGTGTGTGTGTGTGAACAACTTAAAGTCAAAAACCGCTGGACCAATTGCCTTGATATTTGGTGGCCATGTTACTTCTGGTGTCTAGTTGAAAAATTGTAAAAATGAAAATGAATCCATCAGAGATGTGGGTTTTGGGTAAAAAAAATATCATTTTTGGTCAAAAAACTTAAACTCCAAAACTACTGGGCAGATTGGCATGAAATTTGGTGAGAACATTCTTAAAGGTGAAAATTAAGATTTGTTCATGACATGATGATTCCTCAGAAATATGCAAATTAGGGCTAAAAATGTGTATTTTTGGTCAAAAACCTATAATTCCAAAACTACTCAGCAGATTGGGCTGAAATTTAACAGGGATCCATCTATGAGTGTATAGGTGAAGAAATATTAACCATATGATGATCTCATCAGCAATATGCAGATTAGGTGTAAAAATGTGAATTTTGGTCAAAAATTTATATCTCAAAAAGTACTTGGTCAATGAGACTGAAACTTGGTGAGATATTTCTAGAAGTGTTATTTTGCAGGTTTTCTTCAACATCTTTTGACACAATTGGGCCTAGCAACCAAGACCACGCCCTTAGCAACAACCAATTGGCACTATATTTTGGTCAAATAACAACATCATCTGGTAGGCAAGTGAGTAAACATTCAAAAAATTATGCAAATATCCGTAGCAACCATGACCACGCCCATAACAAAAGCCAAACGGTAGTGTATTTCACAAATATCAACAGGGAATAATAGACAAATGAATAAACATTCAACAAATGTATGTAAAGTTGCCTATCAACAAGACCACGCCCATAGCAACAGGAAAATAATCATGTATATTGCAAAGATAACAGGAATTGAAAGACACTTCAGTTGTGATAAAAATGTATGCAAATATCCTTAGCAACCATGACCACAACTATAGCATCAGCCAAACGGTGATGTATTTCACAAAGATAACCACTGGGATTGATAGTCACAGTTGAATAAATATTCAAAAAATGTATGCAAATGTTCCTAGCAACAAGACCACGCCCAAAGCAACAGACAAATGATCACATATGTATTGCAAAGATAACAACAGAGATTAATAGACAATTGAATAAACATACAAAAAAGTATGCAAATGTGCCTAGCAAGAAGACCACGCCCATAGCAACAGTCAAATGATCACGTATATCACAAAGATAGCAACATGGTTGGATGGGCAACTGGATAGCCATTCAACAAATGAACACCTAATATTAGCATGGACTAGCATACAGATAAACATTTTTATAAACTGTACAGTTGTGCTACAGTGCCATTAGTGGTATTTTTACTTTAAGTTATTTACACACATACACATCCACACACACAGATAGACAGACAGACAGATGCTGGGCGATCCCTATAGCACTAATGAACCTCACTTCAGTTGTGATAAAAATGTATGCAAATATCCTTAGCAACAATGACCACAACTATAGCATCAGCCAAACGGTGATGTATTTCACAAAGATAACCACTGGGATTGATAGTCACAGTTGAATAAATATTCAAAAATTGTATGCAAATGTGCCTAGCAACAAGACCACGCCCATAGCAACAGCTAATTGATAATATTATGCAAAGATAACAATTGGAATTAATAGACAATTGAATAATCGTTCAAAAATGTATGTAAATGTGCAAATGAGCACTTGTATCTCGAATAGCTCACCGTGTATTACACATTTTTAAAACTGTATGGTACAGTTGGGCTACAATACCATTGATAAATTTAATAGATTTAATAGTATACTAGACAGCTAAGAACTTTCAGAGCAGTCATATGAATGTGTTTTGTTGTAGTTAAAAAAGAAAAGAAGAGGAAACTATGTCAGTGTCTGTTACTCAATAAATAGTAGAGAACTAAAACACTAAATATAATGTGATCTGATCATCAACATCTGTTACACAGTATGTACAGGAAATGATTTTAAATACTAGTAATCAAAGGCAAGGGTTTTAATCCCCAGGTCTTACATCAGTGTTTATCTTATCAGTTGAATCAGGAGGATTACAAAGGATTATTCTTTGGTTCTAGGCCAGACAACTGCCATTAACACCTAACTTGTAATCCTAGGTCAATGTGGGGTGAATTGTAACAATATATGAAGTTTCAAATTGTGACTTAGATTTTGTCACTGGTAACTTGTATTCATTCTCTTTGCTTACAAATAATTTCCTGTGCATGCAATAACAAACAACTGTCAAATGAATTGTAAAAACAATGTTGAGTAGTGTCAGTAATTTATTTCATATTTTACCTCACATTACATTATAAATAACAAATATATACTGGTATTACTGTTATAGCTTTAATATACTATTGAAATTAATTGTACAGAACTGATATTGAACAATTTTTATGTCCTAATGAAAAATTTACAACAAAGGGGAGATATCTAATCAAATGTACTAATTCATTTTAAACTGAGAATATTTAAAAAAAAAACTATTCTTTGTAGTACTTGTTTTTCCATTTCTTCTTTACATTATTGTCCAGTGCAAGTACACACTACTGTTGTTCAGTGAGGCAAGTTCAAATTTTGACAACATGGATTTCAAATATACAAAGAGGTTACCTGTCTGGCCTCCTGTAATTTCAAATTATGTGCAAATTACATCAGTCATCGGCATCATGGAACAATAAAGCTATGATTATGGATATTTATAATCGAATAACAATATGGGATACAAATTGTGCAATGTACAATGATGTCTTATTAGTATATTATGTACGCATAAGCAATGTATGTGCATTAAAGGTGAGCGAACGATCGTGACTGTATAGTTTTGCAATAAAGCTTACTGATGATGTGTATTTTCAGTGTTCACCGCCTCCCTTTGATGTAATAATCTTCAGACTCAACGAAAGTATCAATACAAACACTTGAAACTCCTGAAAACCTAGTCTTTCTCACTGTAGAACAACATTGGGCCGTGTGCTGAACCGCAGCTTCCTGCTTTACCTTACATCGATGTTGGTGGCACACTTTCAAAACAAAGCGCGAGCACGAGTAGACGACCGATTGATATCCGTTGCTAGCTCGGAAGGACGCGGAATCACTCACTCATATTCAATATGTTCCCTCTCCTGAGAACGTCATGGAGGGCTCTCTACTGTCGCCGCCAAGACCTCTCTCTAAATCCATTTCGACGAGCGAATCAGGTTGCGAGATTGGTGTTCGAAATAGAGGAAGCAAGCTGATTCGGTGAGAGTCAGAGGTCCTAAGGGGTCAACCATTAATTGATTTCGAGGGGGGGGGGTTCAGTAAAAAAAGTTGTCAGCAAGTGGAGGAAAACAAATTGATCCCATAATAGCTTGAGAAAAAAAAATTGTTCAAACAGACAGAAAGTAAAAAAAATTGTTCAAACAGACAGAAAGTAAAAAAAAAATATTGTTGTGATGTGCTGAAATCAGCTAAATTTGGGCGGTAAGTGTGACGTTATTGACATTGACCTCCCTATCTTATTAATAGTTTATTCCATTCCTGCGCATGTTGTTGTACTTTCTAGTTTACCTGGGTACACATAAAGTTATTGTTGTTTAGTTCAAACTTGCTTATTTAATGAGTGGTATGTGAGTTTCCCCAGTTAATAGCCCTCCTGGATGCATGACTTTACATGGTGTCAGAAGTAAACCAGTTTCAGCGGCTTTCCTGTCAGGTTTGGAGCCAAAAATTGACTCGACGTTTACCGCTCGCTAAGGCCAAAAAAAAAGTTTTGTTTCCCGTCCTAAGGTAATTTCAAAATATGGGGGGGGGGGGTATGGAAACACACAACTGGTGGATCGATCAAACATAAACATTCCCCAAGAACGCTGGCAAACTGTTCTCCCAAGGATTATTACTGCTTTTGCCATCCCAAGTTACGATCTTACAACCACCTGATAATAGCATTGTGGAGTTCAAAACATCTGTTTGGGCGATCCAAATTATGAAATTTAGGTCACACTTTTGAATGTCTTTGAGTCATCAGAACATGGAAGGCATCTTTAACAGGTTGCTGTGACACTTTGTTACAGTCTTCGATCAAAACGATCTTTAAGTACTTGCCAAATTCCACTATGTCTTCCAGTTTTGCTTGTAGGGGGACACTCTGGAAAATTCCGTCATATACACGTGACACCAAAGCCTCAATACGGCATAGTTCGTACTGTTCGGGTAGAATAAATCGATCCTCAGAACTTAGAATACCTTTACATAAGTCCTCGTACAATCTGCATACCTTGGTGGAACTTTCAACATCGACAAGTCCAAATGGCGCAAGATTTTGCTGCCAACGGACACTTGAATGGACAAAAGCATAGCAATACAAAAACAAAACATCCCCTCACTGATCTACCACAGGCAACTGACAACGTACGAAGTATTTCAACTGTAAAAAAAATTCAGTAATTGTAATACACATGTACAGTATATTTACGGTAATTAAAGAATTCTTGTTTAGATGTACCTCTATGCATGTCGTCTTCTTTACATGTTAGTTACATCATAGACAATAGAGAGGGACCTCGCTATTGTCTATGGTTACATTAGTGGGTTTTCACCTAAGCGTAGACGAACGATATATGCAGACGGCAAACTATTGATATGCAAATACTAACGTAAGCATGAATAGATACCACGTATAAATCGACTAAAACCTCATTAATCTATTGACAATATTTAACGTCTTCAGCTCGAGTGGGCGAAAGAGAATATTTCCTTTGTCAAGTAACTTGCATTTCATTATCACAAGCTTACAGATTTGTCAATACATTTCTTGCACACCTGTTTGCTGAATTAAAAGAACATGGCGATTGGTTGATGGGCTTGGAATTGCAAGCTTGAGACGAGAACGTATTGACTTTGCATGATTTGAACCATCTGTTCACTTTCCTTCTGATTCTTTTTAAATATAGAATTCGTGTAATATGTTAGAATTAGTTATCAAAGTAATTCGAACACGTGCTCCAGGGAATTGTCGTGAAAAAATGGCCGGGTGCGGACGTGTTATCCGGGTTCCTGTGACACGTACCGAACGTCCGATTTTGGAAGCTATGGGTCAGTATGCTAACAATTATCAACTGATAGCAGATCATGTCCGTGCAAATTTACGCATTCTTTCTCGAGATGTGCAGGACATGTACATTATTCGTTCTGCTACTGTAGTAAGACGTAGAATAAGGGATGTTGTCCAACGTCATCAGAAAAGTAATTATTCGCACAAATAGGAAACGACCAGAATTTATGACAGGGTGGACTCGTTATGATTATTGATACCTTGATAGCCAGTTATAAAGGATGTATAGTGGGTTTCATAATGGTGCTGGTCGACAATAACACAACAACCCGATCGTCGAATACATAAGTCATGACTACATCAACGTTTGTTAAAGTTTCACAGCTTTTTGCAACACGTTTGGACTAGAGATCGGTTATTTGTTCCCGGCTCCTTCGCCTCATTGGCTTCATGCATTCACAAAACAAGTTACTTGACTGTGCAGACAGGGAAAACAAATAGAAACAAAAATATGATATCCTTATGCAAATAAAATGCGACGTATAAAACGACGAAACTCATTATCTTTTGACAATATTTAACGTCGACGAAAGTGGACGTATGCAAATTTTAGAACGAAAACAGACGAAAACACATTTTAGAACGAAAGCCGACGAAAATATATTGTTATGCAAATACAGTGACTTATAAATCGACTTGGCCGACGAAAAGCTCATTAATCTATTGATAATATTTGACTTCGACGAAAGTGGACGTATGCAAATTTTAGAACGAAAGCCGACGAAAATCTATTGTTATACAAATACAGAGCGACATATAAATCGGCATGGCCGACGAAAAGCTCATTAATCTATTGACAATATTTAACTTCGACGAAAGTGGACGTATGCAAATTTTAGAACGAAAACATTTAGAACGAAAGCCGACGAAAATCTATTGTTATACAAATACAGAGTGACGTATAAATCGACATGGCCGACGAAAAGCTCATTAATCTATTGATAATATTTAACGTCGACGAAAGTGGACGTATGCAAATTTTAGAACGAATACATTTAGAACGAAAGCCGACGAAAATCCATTGTTATGCTAATACGTGCAACGGATAAATCGAAATGACCAACGAAAAGGTCAATAATCAATTGACATATTTGTCTCCAACGAAAGTTGATGTATGGAAATTAACATGACAAAGAGTAAGTACAAGTAATGGTACGATATGGTTGCGTAACTGTGCTGCTCGACTACGTTCTGAGGAGAATCACCAGAGCTTGTTGAATTCCAAGTACATGTATATTATACATGTACTTGGAATTCAACAAGCTCTGGTGAGCTATAACTATAACTATGTTTTACTACTTTTATTCTGGAGTTTCGCCTCTGACAAATAAAGGTTGCCACAAAAAATGTCTTGTCAAATTCATGGAATTAAGCAGAACATAAGTAGCACCATTACCGTTCTTCACTTCCACTTTGAAAGCAACCAGGCTAGACAACCTACGAACGCATGTCGAATGAGGATTAACGGTTTATTTCCGTGAATATTTCGACCTTTTAATTTTCATGGTTCGTACTTTCTAATTATTAAGTCAGTAAAATATTAGATCTTAGAGAGAAGTCTCTAAATGCCCTTGCCAATCAACACAGTTCTACTCTTTGTCTAGATACAGTGCAAAGTTTGTCTTCCGTTAAGGATGATTTAACCTGATACTTCAATATTTCAATGGACATCTCATTATAATTTGCATGCCAGCGTCTTCCAACGTTAGCCAATGACGATACAATGTTCTCAAGTTGAGAGAACTCCTGTTTCTAAAACCGCCAGCTACTGCTGCAGTGTCTGAGCAATACTACAATTTTTGATTGGTGGAATCTAACGATTTGCATATAGAATTACAGATGGTTTCAATGACGTTAAATATTGTCAAAAGACTAATGAGTCTGTATTGTTGTTTAGGTCGTGTTCATTCAGGTTAACGTCCGTATTTGCATATGAATATCTCATTAACGAGGGGATCGTAGTTGACCGTCGGTATAAGTGCTTAGGTGAAAACCCGCTATTCGAACGCGTTTCCCGGGTAGTGTTCACGTTTATCTCAGCGAACGCGTACGCGTTCTCTGTAGTTCACTTCTCCTCGAACGTAAGCGCACATATCACACTAGTACACATGAATGATGATATAGATATAAGGTGGGAAAGCTTGAGAGGACGTAATCGAAAAACACTATTAAAAAAAGAAATCCTCGCTTCAGTTTGTTCATGAGTAAAATGCATGATTAAACAAAGACTTATCTATGCATATAAAATTGTAGCGCTGCGTTGTCGGGTTTGAAGGATATTGTTCGTCACTTCCGCATTTCAAGCTTTCCAACCTTGTCTATTTCTACACATACGTCGCAAAAGTAGTCATGAAGTATTGTACGATTCATAGAAATATTTGCCACAGTTGTGTTATATGGACTCAGAAAAGGGGAAATTTAAGAAATAATTTCTAAAAAAACGTTGTCCTTATCGTGAAAATTTCGGTTGCTTCGCATAGCGTTGGGTATACTATAAACTGTCTGTGTGTCCGCTAGACGTTCTGTCTCACGAGCTTCTACAACACATGTATTACAGAGTACGCGTTCATAACATGTATGTAGGCGTCTACATGATATGCTATGTTCCAACGTATTCAGACGAAATGTATAGAGGTACCATCAAATTACCAGTACTTTAATTACCCTTTAAATATACTAATACAATCACTGAATTTTTTTACAGTTGAAACATTTAGGTGGCGCATTTAACAAATCTCCAGTGACGTCTTTAACAATAAAGGGGAAACAGAATAAAAACATACGATGCGCATGGTTTAGAATGACGCGCGCGAGAACGGGAAACAAAACCTTTTTTTTGGCCTAACGCTGTGCTGTAACTGAAATCGCTACATCTTGCACATGTGTTGCATGCACGTACACTGTCTGAAAATCCTGAGACTGTATTTACGTCCAGTAAACCCACAGCAATGGCAGAATGCGACGTTGCTAATGATGGTAGGTCATCAACTTTTATCTCCAATGTTCCGATGCCACCTAATATAGAATTGAAGGGTAATTTGGCTAAGAATTGAAAGAAGTGGAAACAGATTTGGGATGCGTACAAGGTTGTAACGAAACTGAACGAAAAAGACAACAAGAGTCGAGTCGCAACATTTATCACATGTATTGGTCTGAATGCGTTGGAAATCCATAATAGTCTCCGGTATAAGGATGATGGAGAGAAAGAAAACATGGAAGTCATTCTAGATCTGTGGACTAATTACTGTGTAGGTAAAACTAACGTCATTTACGAGCGTTATGTTTTCAACAACCGAGCACAAGAGCCAGGTGAAAGTATCGATGCATACTCATCTGCGTTACGACACTTGGCATCCACATGTGAGTATAACGTTTTGAAAGAAGAATTGATACGAGATAGGATTGTTTGCGGCGTAGAAGATAACACTGTCAGACTTAAACTTCTACAAGAACCAGGCCTAACTCTCGAAAAGTGCATTGACCTCTGTAAGGCTGTGGAAGCTACGTCGGTACAAGTGAAAGCCATAGCAGGACAGGCAACGGGCATCGATGAAGAACTTGAAGAAGTTAACTTCATTAAGAAGAGATATAAGTTGAAAGATTCAAGTAGAGATAACAACACTTTCACTAATTTTATAAAGAACTGTAAATTCTGTGGTCAGGGTCATGAAAGAAGGAAGGAAGTGTGTCCAGCTTTTGGAAAGACTTGCAAGTTGTGCAGTAAGATGAATAATTTTGCAAAGAAATGTCAGAGTACCAGAAGTCAGGGTCATAGGAAAGTGAACACTGTAAACCAGGATGAATGTTTCACTGCGGATACATCTGAGGAAGAAGTACTGCTGGTGTCCTTAGGGAATGACAATGACCAGAACCAAATAAACACAGTGAATGGTAGTAGCTACAAAGCAAAAATACATGCTACTATGGAAATCAATGACAAAACTGTTAACATGCAAGTTGACTGTGGTGCATTCTGTAACGTGCTACCTGAAAGTTTGGTACCAGTTAACACTCCCATCCAGTCTTCTAATCAGAACCTGACAATGTACAGTAAGGCTACAATGCCAGTGCTTGGCACATGTAAGGTTAGTTTACGTAACCCCAAGAACAAGAAACGGTACAGTACAGTTTGTAGTAGTTAAAGGGAACTACCCTGCCCTGCTTGGTTCCCGTGCAGCACAACAGATGAAGTTACTGACCATCCAGTATGACAACATTGAGATGATTAACAATATTGATGCGGCATCCAATGCTGAACTAGGAGAGGGTCTAACCAGAGAGGAAGTACTGAAGAGATATGGTGATGTATTTGAAGGCCGGGGTTGCATGGAAGGAAAACTACACCTCGAAGTTGACAAGTCTGTGAGTCCAGTAATAGTACCACCTCGTCGAGTACCCATTGCTTTGAAATCTAAGTTAAAGCAAGAGTTGAATCGCCTTGAAGCTAGTGGCGCCATAAAAAGGTCACTCAACCTACTGAATGGGTATCCAGTCTTGTGGTTGTGAAGAAGTCAAATGGATCTCTACGAGTCTGCATAGATCCCTTACATTTGAACAAGGCTTTGAAAAGAAGTCACTATCCCTTACCAGTTATTGAGGACATATTGCCTGAATTATCAAATGCTAAGATGTTCAGCAAAGTTGATCTCAAAGAGGGTTTCCTCCAAATATGGCTTGATGAAGAATCTAGCTTTCTGACAACATTCCAAACTCCCTGGGGGCGTTATCGCTATCTGAGACTGCCATTTGGATTGTCGCCATCACCAGAGTATTTTCAACAGAAGCTAGATCAGAACCCGGAGGGCCTACGTGGCATATTCAAGGTTGCAGATGATATACTTGTCAAAGGTGTGGGTGACACAGTTGAAGAAGCCAACAGAGATCAAGATCGCAATCTCATCGGTCTGCTAGAACGATGTAGAGAAAAGAACATCAAGCTCAACAAAGACAAATTCGAATTTAAGTCAGTTGACATGCCTTTCAGTGGGCATTCCTTGACGCCTAAGGGGTTGAAGCCAGACCCAGCAAAGGTAGAAGCAGTAAATAAGATGGAGAAACCAGTGGATGTGGCTGGTGTACAGCGAATTGTTGGTATGGTGAAATATCTGCCCAAATTCTTGAGTGATCTCTCTGATATGTGTGAGCCACTGCGACGACTTACACATAAGGATGTACGGTGGCACTGGGAGAAGAACAAGAAGATGCTTTCACCAAAATCAAACATGCAGTCACATCAGCTCCAGTGCTATGCTACTTTGACTCAAAGAAACAAACAGAGGGCCAGGGTGATGCTTCTTCAAAAGGGTTAGGTTTCTCACTGATGCAGGATGGTCAACCTGTTACATACTCAAGCAGAGCTCTAACCCCAACGGAACAGAAATACTCCCAAATTGAGAAGGAGTTACTGGCACAGGTCTTTGGAATGGAAAGGAACCACCTGTATGTATATGGTAGAAAGGTTGTGCTGTGGACAGACCACAAACCACTTGTCTCCATTGTTAACAAACCACTTGCATCAGCACCTCGTCGTTTGCAATGGCTGCTTTTGCGACTTCAGAACTATGATGTAGAAATTAGATACAAGAAAGGTACAGAGTTGTTTATTGCAGACACACTTTCAAGAGCCTCACTACAGTCTGTTAATAGATCAGAAATAGAAGAGGAAGTTGAGAGTATTCACATGATAGATTTTCTACCAATGTCGGAGCCACAGTTGCGAGAGGTACAGGTAGAAACAGCCAAAGATAGAGTTCTTCAGCTACTAAAGGACGTAATACTCAAAGGATGGCCGGATAACAAGTTTGATTTACCGACAGACTTGCATGCCTATTTCAACTGAGCTGGCTGTGCAAGACAGTGTCATATTCAAGGGCCTGAGATGTATCATTCCTGCGAGCCTCAGACCTAAAATAAGAGAAAGACTACATAGTGCACACATTGGAATCCAGGGCTGTCTACGACGAGCCAGAGAAGTATTATACTGGCCAGGGATGAGACCTGCCTGACTACATTGCGAAGTGTGAGATCTGTAATAGTTACCTGTGTAATCAGCAGAAAGAGCCTCTGATTTGTCACGGGTTACCAGCAAGACCATGGCAGAAGATTAGCTCAGATATCTTCACTTTTGAGAGCAAAGATTATCTTTGCACAGTCGACTACTATTCCAACTACTTTGAAGTGGATAGGCTATTTGACAAAACTGCATCTGAGATAATAAAGAAGACAAAGAGACATTTTGCAACACATGGTATCCCAGATCAGTTCCACAGTGACAACAAACTGTACAACTCGTATGAATTTAGAGGCTTTGCACGGAAGTATGAATTTGAGCATATTATTAGTTCTCCAGAATATCCACAGAGTAACGGGAAAGTGGAGAATGCAGTAAAGACAGCAAAACGGTTAATGAAGAAATCTAAGGAAGCAGGAACAGACTTTTACCTGGCACTACTAGACTGGCGTAATACACCAAGTGAAGGTATTGAGTCATCTCCTGCTCAACGTCTATTTGGAAGACGTACCCGAACACTGCTCCCAACAGCTGGTGAGCTGTTAAAGCCCAAAATAGTTGAAGATGTACAACAGAAGCTCTATGATAGGAAGGCAGGTCAAACCGGATACTACAATCAACATAGTAAAGAACTGCCAACCTTGTTACAAGGAGAAACAGTTCGTATTAGACCCAGTGCTCACAGCCGATCTGGCAAATGGATAAAAGCACAAGTAGAACAACAAGTGGATGTGAGGTCATATGAGGTGAGGACAGAAGATGGAAGATTGTTCAGGAGAAACAGAAGGTACCTTAGAGGCACCAAAGAACTATTCCGTCCAAGTACAAAAACTTACCATTGCAATCTATGCCTGACAGCCCCAGCAAAGTTCCAGCTATTGAGCGTTCTACGAAGGAAGATGCAAACGTAAAGTCACCCTGTTTTTCTCGACAGGAGACACCCACAAAGACTTGTGTTACTCGCAGTGGACGTACATCAGTACCACCAACATATTTAAAGGACTTTTTTACATCATAAACACTTCACTGTTTAGCTTGCGGATGACGTTATTACCTTTTAAATCAGATCACTATGTCTCTTTATAACAAAAGACAATAGAAGTAAAAACTACGGAGACAATAATTGTTAAAAAAAAAATTAAAAAAAATTGACATTTGTGTTTGACTTTGCAGTTAAATTTTATCAAGAGGTACTGTTGATGGACTGTAGGTGAATTGCTCTTTACATGTACATGTATGGAAATCAAACCGGACATGGATCTAGGCTTCATTTCGAAGAAGGAAAGATGTGACGTTAATGACATTGACCTCCCTATCTTATTAATAGTTTATTCCATTCCTGCGCATGTTGTTGTACTTTCTAGTTTACCTGGGTACACATAAAGTTATTGTTGTTCAGTTCAAACTTGCTTATTTAATGAGTGGTATGTGAGTTTCCCCAGTTAATAGACCTCCTGGATGCATGACTTTACAGTAAGAGAGGGAAGGGGACTCCGAACACCATCACTATTAAATAAGTTTATGACATTGCGTTTACCATATAATCACAGGGTTGTTAATTCAAGTTTGTTAATAAGTGGAAGCATTTTCTAAAGCTGATTATTTTGTTAAATTGGTATGATAAATTGGTTTAAAGTTCAGTTAGCCAAGTGACCGGTTTGACAAGGTTATTGACCCTGGTATAAGTGTAGGTTAGCAGGGAAGACATTGGCGATAAGTCCCCTGGTCGATACCTAGTTTACCGTTATTTTAAGACGTTTGGGACCGGCTGTTGGGGTCCTTCATCAGTCGCAGTTATGTCCAACAAGACAGCATTCTCGCATTTGTTTGGCTAAAAATTTAATATTGTTCATCAAGCAGAGATGCTAGTATTTCAATCACATTATGATCAGCAAGGCTTTTTTCAGCCTTGCTTTTAGAGGCAGAGGACTTCAGTTTAGTTGTGAGAAGTATGTCTTTAAGATTTTTGTTTTGTTCTATTCTGTGCTATGATTGGTTTGGTCAGGTAGAGTTGGTTCAAGGTTACATTATTTTCTAGCAGTTCCCAATGTTTTGTTAATGCGCCTTTTAGTTTAGACGCTTTGATGTTGGGACTATATATGTTGTTTTGAAGACCAGAGGAATCTTTTGAGTTGGTGTCTGATTTTAGAAATGTCTCCCTATTCTCATAATGGACCCAACGAGCAAATCACTTCTGATTTATTGTATCCTCTTGTGTCAATTTGTTTATGAAGAATTTCAATTTGTTTTGGAAATCGTCTTCGTTACTGCACGTTCATACCTCATTGTTTCAATTTAATAACAACCATTAAAGACTGAATTTGGGTGACATGTGTTTGGGTGTCTGTGGAGGTACTGAAAAGTGTCAGTCGGTTTGGTGTAGTCTGGATGACCAGAATGTGGTTTCTATAACCACACATTGTATAAATCATAATGATCGATATTGTATAGGAACTAGACTAGTTTGGTGTGAGTCTTGATATCCAACCTTTTGGTTTGTTTTGAACCTATGACCTTTGTAAATCACCAAATCATGGCATAGCACTTCTGTTTCTGAGCTGACCGACAAAAATTTTAATGTTGGGTGCATTTCATTTATCTTTTCACTCAAAATATTAAGTTCGGTTTGTGTGCCATTGAATAGCATGAATATGACATCTCTGAAACGTGTCCAAAGTGATATTTTATCCATGTATGTTTCAATAATGCGATACCCTCGTTTGTGGAATGAGATGTCAGCTATCTTTGGAGAAGTTGATGAGTCCATACTACAAACACATGTTTGTTTGTAGACATCTACAAACAGAGGCTACTAGAGGAAAAGCACTGTTTGTATTTTCTCTTGTATTTATTCATGATTTACCAAAGTGTGTTTCGTGTGTTTGTCTTGAAAATTTTACTTCTATCCATATCGGGAGATTATTCTCAAGATTTTATTTGTTGAAACTATAGTTTAGTGGTTTGGTAGTTCTCTTTTTGGAGGATGTGATGGCCCTGAAAAGGGCCGTTAGTAATAAAGGGAAGGGGATTCCTAACACTATCAATATTAAATAAGTGTATGGCATTGCGTTTACCATATAACCAACTGTGGGTTGTTCGATCAAGTTTGTGGAAGCATTTTCCAAGGTTGGTTCAAACTTGATTATTTTGTTTGGTAATAATAAATTGGTTAAAGGTCAGTTAGCCAAGTGATTAGGCAACTCCTCATGGATTCTTTTTACCAGCTACCTATCGTAAATAGAAGCATGGATTGTTAACTGCTACTTATTGCTACTTACACAGAACAAGTTAGTTGTGAATCAGTGACATGTAGGTATATACAGGGAACATCCTAGGACATCCTAGTGCTAGGAAGAAGAGCACAGCTATGTACCAGCTGTGTGCGGCACAGCCCCGTTACAGGGTATATTTTTCTACAGACCTGGTACATGGTTGTGAAAAATAAGCCTGTTGAATGGATGTGGAATACCGACTCTGTGCCATGATTGTTTTGCACATCCCAGTACCATGGCTGTGTACTGCATACCTAGCACACAGTTGTGCACATACAATGTACATGTAACAGCTATGGTGGAATAATACCCTGTTACAGTAGCAACCATTTTGTTCATATCTGACTAGCATTGCTCACATAGCTGGTACATGGCTGTATGAAATACCTCTGTTACAGCAATACTTACATAGCTGGTACATAGCTGTATGAAATTCCTTTGTTACAGCAATACTTACATAGCTGGTATTTGGCTGTATGAAATACCTCTGTTACAGCAATACTTACACAGCTGGTACATGGCTGTATGAAATACCTCTGTTACAGCAATGCTTACATAGCTGGTACATATGGCTGTATGAAATACCTCTGTTACAGCAATACTCACACAGCTGGTACATGGCTGTATGAAATACCTCTGTTACAGCAATACTTACATAGCTGGTACATGGCTGTATGAAATACCTCTGTTACAGCAATACTCACACAGCTGGTACATGGCTGTATGAAATACCTCTGTTACAGCAATGCTTACATAGCTGGTACATAGCTGTATGAAATACCTCTGTTACAGCAATACTTACATAGCTGGTACATGGCTGTATGAAATACCTCTGTTACAGCAATACTTACATAGCTGGTACATGGCTGTATGAAATACCTCTGTTACAGCAATGCTTACATAGGTGGTACATGGCTGTATGAAATACCTCTGTTACAGCAATACTTACATAGCTGGTACATGGCTGTATGAAATACCTCTGTTACAGCAATACTTACATAGCTGGTATATGGCTGTATGAAATACCTTTGTTACAGCAATCCTTACATAGCTGACATGGCTGTATGAAATATCTCTGTTAGAGCAATGCTTACATAGCTGGTATATGGCTGTATGAAATACCTTTGTTACAGCAATACTTACATAGCTGGTACATGGCTGTATGAAATACCTCTGTTACAGCAATGCTAACATAGCTGGTACATGGCTGTATGAAATACCTCTGTTACAGCAATGCTTACATAGCTGGTACATGGCTGTATGAAATACCTCTGTTACAGCAATGCTTACATAGCTGGTACATGGCTGTATGAAATACCTCTGTTACAGCAATGCTTACATAGCTGGTACATGGCTGTATGAAATACCTCTGTTGCAACAATACTTACATAGCTGGTACATAGCTGTATGAAATACCTCTGTTACAGCAATGCTTACATAGCTGGTACATGGCTGTATGAAATACCTCTGTTACAGCAATGCTAATATAGCTGGTACATGACTGTATGAAATACCTCTGTTACAGCAATGCTTACATAGCTGGTACATAACTATGAAATACCTCTGTTACAGCAATGCTAACATAGCTGGTACATGGCTGTATGAAATACCTCTGTTACAGCAATGCTTACATAGCTGGTACATGGCTGTATGAAATACCTCTGTTACAGCAATGCTAACATAGCTGGTACATGGCTGTATGAAATACCTCTGTTACAGCAATGCTTACATAGCTGGTACATAACTATGAAATACCTCTGTTACAGCAATGCTTACATAGCTGGTATATGGCTGTATGAAATACCTCTGTTACAGCAATGCTAACATAGCTGGTACATGGCTGTATGAAATACCTCTGTTGCAGCAATGCTTACATAGCTGGTATTTGGCTGTATGAAATACCTCTGTTACAGCAATGCTTACATAGCTGGTATTTGGCTGTATGAAATACCTCTGTTACAGCAATGCTTACATAGCTGGTACATGGCTGTATGAAATACCTCTGTTGCAACAATACTTACATAGCTGGTACATGGCTGTATGAAATACCTCTGTTACAGCAATGCTTACATAGCTGGTATATGGCTGTATGAAATACCTCTGTTACAGCAATGCTAACATAGCTGGTACATGGTTATGGGAAAAAGCTCTTGTACATGGATGTTGTAAAAACCTACGCTGCATTGCTATTTTTCACATCCATATTACATTGATGTTGGCTTACCAGTTACAAATCTAGGTATGTTTATACCTAGTGTGTTGGCCAGAGCTGTTACATGGATACTGTACACATAGCTGGTACAGCCCCATGTGGCTCACTGAGTTGGTACAGCTATGTGCACACCCCTGTCAATGGCATGTGAATGTCACAGGGGTGTGCAAGGTTCCCTGTGTAGTTATGAACCACACATTACAAAATTGGTAACCGAGAAAAAAAATTGCATTGCTTCTGCATATGGAAAAAATTATTTGATACAGGATTGACAATAGAAAAAAATTGCTGTTACAGTGATGGGGACAAAAATTGCTGCCATACCTATTTCCTCCCGTCCCCCCCCCCCTAGAAATCAAATGGTTCTCCCCGAAAAGCAAGATGGCAGCCGCGATCAACAATGGATGACGAGAATACAATGTGGAGAAAATAAATCAGATCTGTAGCGGTAAGTTTTTTTCGTGTGTATTACATTTCTTTTCAAATTTCCTATATCGGTACTACATTTAGTTTCATCATCAATCTCCATCGTCATTTTAGAACCGAACATGACAGCAGACCATAGATTGGCCAATCAAATTTTTCGTCAGTTTTGATATGGTGTTGATTGATACTTGCGTGTCACCTAGAAATTCGCATATTTTGATTTTGATGATGAAACCAAGCTGGTCACTATGGCTTTATATGTGATGTGTTGTTTATATTTGTAATGTAACAAAGTTAGAAATTTGGCAGTAGATTTATCAATGTTGAACACTGAATGAGATAACTATCTAAATCAGAAATAAGGTTATAAAATAACTTTTATTCATGCAACTACCGTTATATCACTCTAGTAATGTAATGGTTGAGTTGTTACAATGTAGAGATCAAACAGTGATGGATCAATTCATCACCACCACCACCGCCACCACCACCACCACCACCACCACCACCACCATTATCATCATCATTATCATCATCATCATCATCATTTGGTACTGTTGATGTAGGTCAGTGACCTGTACAAAGTTTCATTTGGTGAGATGTAAGTGTCAATCAAGTGTGAAGTCTCCACGGCTGTAGTTTCTGAAATATGGGTCAATGGTATAGTTATACTGAAATGGTGCTGATTTCCTTATTTATCAAGTCTTGATTTGAAACAATCAATGGTCGGTGCATTCACAATACCGGCGGATATACAGTGATGGTGTTTTTGGTTTCTTCAACTTGAAAGAGTGACCACAAGTTGAAGGGTTCACTACAATAGTGAGGGAGATTGAGTTTTGTAGAAACCATGTGTGTATTTATAAACTTCAATTATGTCGCCTCGAACACATCTGTAAGTTAAACTTGGTAACTTCAAGGCTTTTAGTCTGTCAAGGTATGATAAATCTTTCAATCCTGGTATCAATTCTGTAGCTCTTCTTTGTACTGATTCGATGGTGTTGATTTGACCAAAGACAAGTAAGAAGACTTTTTGTCTGTGATTTGATTTGATTTATATGGTGTCCAGACTGAATAGGCATATTCAAGGTGACGTCCAATTAGTCTGTGATACAGAAATATAAAAGTATCCTGGTCGAGAAACTTGAAAATCCTTCATACTATTCCCACTAGGCGGTTTTCTGTTTGTACAATCTCGTTTATGTGTTGGTCAAAGATTAGTTTAGATTTCAACTCGACCCAGTTTCAACTCACTCCAATTTCAGTGCATCAGATTTGTGGGCCGAGTGCTTGTTTTTTTTCATTATGTGTTTCACATAAAAATTCTGGTTTTCTTACAAAAACGATGGATGGATAAACCAAGTACAAATTCAAGACGTAGTGGATGCATGATGTTCTATGCCGTAACGTCTTTTACATGTATAACTAATGATAATAACCGGATGTGACTTTTACTGTTGTGCTGTTAATTTTTTCACATTCACCATAAACGGTTATGTTTTGGGTGTGAACTATAAAAAATCCTATGAGAAAATGTGATTTGACATCAGAATGTGGAGTCATAATGTGAAAGTTTTAGATTCATCAGAATGTGAACATAAATTCAACAAAGTTCCATGTTCCTATCACCTCCTGTCTTTTACAATATTATGAAGTGAAAGTGAAGTACTGTGATTTAAGAGTTTAGATTTATAATACCTCTCTTTCACTGTCTTGTTTCAAAAGGAACAAGACATGTAAGGAGCATAGAATTTTGTTCAATTTATGTTTTACATCTGAAGAATCTAAAACACTCAGAAACATCGTGTCTCTATAGTTTATTGTCAAGTTACACTTTTTCATTGACTAATTAATAGAATTAATGAAATTGTGTTGTCACCCCCAAAACACTCAATTTGGGTCAGTATGAAAAAAACACATAGCATGAACAAATGTATACATAATCACATTTCTGAAAATGTATAGTTTCAGATAGTTACCATCGTTATTTACTGAGCATCTTTCATTTTAATGTAGGTAATCATTGTGTCTAGAAACACAGTATGCATGGTCTTGGTTGATACTACTCAAATGAATCTCAGTAGAGTCATTACCAGTAGTCACTCTTTCTGTTGTTGTGTCAGGTATTATGAAGTCATCAATACATTTATCAATTACTATTTTTATGTACTCTTTCATGTTCAAGTCATTTGATTTTCATGTTCAAGTCATTCAGCATTATGATGGTCACCACAATGAATGTACTTGCTCTTCAGTGCTCTTGTGGTCAATTCAGCACCACCAAAGTGTATCTCACCACATTGTTGATCAGCCTCATTGGAGACAGTGGCCACAAAGTCTTCACTAATTGGGATAAATCACATTGACTTAAGGCAATTGATGGGGAGAATGGGCGCCATCTGTTCATCCATCATTCTGCCTGTCCATCCGTAATATGTCATTTCTCAGACATGCAATATGCTGCTTCATTCATATAGGTGACCACATATCATGTGGTACATATGCAACTCACTTTGTTTTGCGATATATGCAAATTTGACCAAATGACGGCCATATTTGTAGTTCAAAATCCATATTTACTGCATAACTCAAAACTGTAATACCCAGACAGTCCATTCAAGGCATGTATGCTGATAACTAAAACCTGATTTTTTGTTCTTCTTTAAATACAGATAATGAGAAGACCATTTAGCTAGGGATGAGAAAAGACATTGTGGAACTATAAGTAAACATCCATCAAGATTCTACATCAAGGATGATACCATGTCTGCTTATATTCAGAAAGAAGACACAAACCCACATGGATGTGATGAAGGAATGACTTCAGTGATAGTCAAGGTCAACAGGAACATGAATACAATTTCTTTTCAAGACTGACGTGAATTAGCCGAAATATACAATCTTGAATTTTGACCAAAACCCATGACCATTTAATTTTCACTGGGAAATGCTTACCATACTACATTTGTTTTTTGATGTGTTACCAGTGTTGGCAAGAAATATATGTATTATGGACAATTAAGTTTCCACAGAGATTTCATTTATGAGAGGATACATGATTGAGTGTCAGAGTGAATTGATGGGGACAATAAGGAATATTTCATCACTATGGTACTCTGTAATATACACACTGCATCGAAGTATACGGTACTATATGATGTGGGATATCATAGTGTCTGTAATATACACACTGCATCTACATACTCTATGGTGTGTGATATCATAGTGTCTGTAATATACACACTGCATCTAAGTATGCTATGGTGTGTGATATCATAGTGTCTGTAATATACACACTGCATCTAAGTACTCTATGGTGTGTGATATCATAGTGTCTGTAATATACACACTGCATCTAAGTACTCTATGGTGTGTGATATCATAGTGTCTGTAATATACATACTACATCTAAGTACTCTATGGTGTGTGTGATATCATAGTGTCTGTAATATACACACTGCATCTATGTACTCTATGGTGTGTGATATCATAGTGTCTGTAATATACACACTGCATCTATGTACTCTATGGTGTATGATATCATAGTGTCTGTAATATACACACTGCATCTAAGTACTCTATGGTGTGTGATATCATAGTATCTGTAATATACACACTGCATCTAAGTACTCTATGGTGTGTGATATCATAGTGTCTGTAATATACACACTGCAGCTAAGTACTCTATGGTGTGTGATATCATAGTGTCTGTAATATACACACTGCATCTAAGTACGCTGTGGTGTGTGATATCATAGTATATGTAATATACACACTGCATCTAAGTACTCTATAGTGTGTGATATCATAGTGTCTGAAATATACACACTGCATCTAAGTACGCTGTGGTGTGTGATATCATAGTGTATGTAATATACACACTGCATCTAAGTACTCTATGGTGTGTGATATCATAGTGTATGTAATATACACACTGCATTTATGTACTCTATGGTGTGTGATATCATAGTGACTGTAATATACATTGCATCTAAGTAGTCTATGGTGTGTGATATCATAGTGTCTGTAATATACACACTGCATCTATGTACTCTATGGTGTGTGATATCATAGTGTCTGTAATATACACACTGCATCTATGTACTCTATGGTGTATGCTATCATAGTGTATGTAATATACACACTGCATCTAAGTACTCTATGGTGTGTGATATCATAGTGTCTGTAATATACACACTGCATCTACGTACTCTATGGTGTGTAATATCACAGTGTCTGTAATATACACACTGCATCTAAGTACTCTATGGTGTGTGATATCATAGTGTCTGTAATATACACACTGCATCTAAGTACTCTATGGTGTGTGATATCATAGTGTCTGTAATATACACACTACATCTAAGTACTCTATGGTGTGTGATATCATAGTGTCTGCAACATACACACTGCATCTAAGTACTCTATACTACTATCATAGTGTCTGTAATATACACACTGCATCTATGTACTCTATGGTGTATGATATCATAGTGTCTGTAATATACACACTGCATCTAAGTACTCTATGGTGTGTGATATCATAGTATCTGTAATATACACACTGCATCTAAGTACTCTATGGTGTGTGATATCATAGTGTCTGTAATATACACACTGCAGCTAAGTACTCTATGGTGTGTGATATCATAGTGTCTGTAATATACACACTGCATCTAAGTACGCTGTGGTGTGTGATATCATAGTATATGTAATATACACACTGCATCTAAGTACTCTATAGTGTGTGATATCATAGTGTCTGAAATATACACACTGCATCTATGTACTCTATGGTGTGTGATATCATAGTGTCTGTAATATACACACTGCATCTAAGTACTCTATGGTGTGTGATATCATAGTGTCTGTAATATACACACTGCATCTATGTACTCTATGGTGTATGCTATCATAGTGTATGTAATATACACACTGCATCTAAGTACTCTATGGTGTGTGATATCATAGTGTCTGTAATATACACACTGCATCTACGTACTCTATGGTGTGTAATATCACAGTGTCTGTAATATACACACTGCATCTAAGTACTCTATGGTGTGTGATATCATAGTGTCTGTAATATACACACTGCATCTAAGTACTCTATGGTGTGTGATATCATAGTGTCTGTAATATACACACTACATCTAAGTACTCTATGGTGTGTGATATCATAGTGTCTGCAACATACACACTGCATCTAAGTACTCTATACTACTATCATAGTGTCTGTAATATACACACTGCATCTAAGTACTCTATACTACTATCATAGTGTCTGTAATATACACACTGCATCTAAGTACTCTATGGTGTGTGATATCATAGTGTCTGTAATATACACACTGCATCTAAGTACTCTATAGTGTGTGATATCATAGTATCTGTAATATACACACTGCATCTAAGTACTCTATGGTGTGTGATATCATAGTGTCTGTAATATACACACTGCAGCTAAGTACTCTATGGTGTGTGATATCATAGTGTCTGTAATATACACACTGCATCTAAGTACGCTGTGGTGTGTGATATCATAGTATATGTAATATACACACTGCATCTAAGTACTCTATAGTGTGTGATATCATAGTGTCTGAAATATACACACTGCATCTAAGTACGCTGTGGTGTGTGATATCATAGTGTATGTAATATACACACTGCATCTAAGTACTCTATGGTGTGTGATATCATAGTGTATGTAATATACACACTACATCTATGTACTCTATGGTGTGTGATATCATAGTGACTGTAATATACATTGCATCTAAGTAGTCTATGGTGTGTGATATCATAGTGTCTGTAATATACACACTGCATCTATGTACTCTATGGTGTGTGATATCATAGTGTCTGTAATATACACACTGCATCTAAGTACTCTATGGTGTGTGATATCATAGTGTCTGTAATATACACACTGCATCTATGTACTCTATGGTGTATGATATCATAGTGTATGTAATATACACACTGCATCTAAGTACTCTATGGTGTGTGATATCATAGTGTCTGTAATATACACACTGCATCTACGTACTCTATGGTGTGTAATATCACAGTGTCTGTAATATACACACTGCATCTAAGTACTCTATGGTGTGTGATATCATAGTGTCTGTAATATACACACTGCATCTAAGTACTCTATGGTGTGTGATATCATAGTGTCTGTAATATACACACTACATCTAAGTACTCTATGGTGTGTGATATCATAGTGTCTGCAACATACACACTGCATCTAAGTACTCTATACTACTATCATAGTGTCTGTAATATACACACTGCATCTAAGTACTCTATGGTGTGTGATATCATAGTGTATGTAATATACACACTGCATCTAAGTACTCTATACTACTATCATAGTGTCTGTAATATACACACTACATCTAAGTACTCTATGGTGTGTGATATCATAGTGTCTGCAACATACACACTGCATCTAAGTACTCTATACTACTATCATAGTGTCTGTAATATACACACTACATCTAAGTACTCTATGGTGTGTGATATCATAGTGTCTGCAACATACACACTGCATCTAAGTACTCTATACTACTATCATAGTGTCTGTAATATACACACTGCATCTAAGTACTCTATGGTGTGTGATATCATAGTGTATGTAATATACACACTGCATCTAAGTACTCTATGGTGTGTGATATCATAGTATCTGTAATATACACACTGCATCTAAGTACTCTATGGTGTGTGATATCATAGTGTCTGTAATATACACACTACATCTAAGTACGCTATGGTGTGTGATATCATAGTATCTGTAATATACACACTGCATCTAAGTACTCTATGGTGTGTGATATCATAGTGTATGTAATATACACACTGCATCTAAGTACTCTATGGTGTGTGATATCATAATATCTGTAATATACACACTGCATCTAAGTACGCTATGGTGTGTAATATCACAGTGTCTGTAATATACACACTGCATCTAAGTACTCTATGGTGTGTGATATCATAGTGTCTGTAATATACACACTACATCTAAGTACTCTATGGTGTGTGATATCATAGTGTCTGCAACATACACACTGCATCTAAGTACTCTATACTACTATCATAGTGTCTGTAATATACACACTGCATCTAAGTACTCTATACTACTATCATAGTGTCTGTAATATACACACTGCATCTAAGTACTCTATACTACTATCATAGTGTCTGTGATATACACACTGCATCTAAGTAC
The DNA here is from genome assembly GCF_964340395.1 of Glandiceps talaboti. Classification (NCBI taxonomy): domain Eukaryota; kingdom Metazoa; phylum Hemichordata; class Enteropneusta; family Spengelidae; genus Glandiceps; species Glandiceps talaboti. Next base: position 6,149,584 of record NC_135567.1, on the reverse strand, counting down.
TCTATACTACTATCATAGTGTCTGTAATATACACACTGCATCTAAGTACTCTATGGTGTGTGATATCATAGTGTATGTAATATACACACTGCATATAAGTACTGTATGGTGTGTGATATCATAGTGTCTGTAATATACACACTTTCTAAGTACTCTATGGTGTGTGATATCATATTGTCTGTAATATACACACTGCATCTAAATAATCTATGGTGTGTGATATCATAGTGTCTGTAATATACACACTGCATCTAAGTACGCTATGGTGTGTGATATCATAGTGTATGGTACCCTATGGTATGTGATATCTTAGTGTACTATACTGAATTAAATCACTCCAAAATGTATCTATTTCGTTCAGACTGATTTTTTTGAGGTCAAGGTTCGTTTTACTGATACATGTACTTCATGTTAGTGTACATATTATGTTGTTGTATATTTCAAAGGTTTCTACACTGTCTCTGGATGTTCAATGTTTTCATGGTCATTACAGTTGCACACAAACAACACAGTCATCCAATTCCCACCAGAAAGTTGTCAGGGCTTGACAAGACTTTAATGAAACATTCTTTGTAGTCCATGGCCTTGCCCTAGTAGAAATATCTCACAACAGATTTTGTAATGATGCAAGTTGTAGAAGTGAGTAGTTTGGTCATCACTGCTCAATTCGAAGAATGATACTTAAAGGTGCATCTTATCGTATATACATGCAATGTTACTTGTTATTATAGTCACCCAGAGGGGAAAATATTTACATTGGGTTCAGTCCATCTGTCTGGGAGTGCATGTGTGTATTCACCCTCATATCTATGGCACGCACCAACCAATTTAAACCACACCTGGCACAACGGTAACATACTATGTGAGACATATGCACGTCAATTTGTTTTGTGACTGAATCAAATATGGCCAAATGGCAGCCATATTTGTTGATAAATTTCACAATATGCATCATAACTTTGGATGTATAAATCACACTGACTCCATTCAAGTGCCTACCCTCATATTATCAACTCTGTATGTAGTTACTCAGTGTTTCAGGCTAATCTCATTGCACAATGTCAACTTTCTTTGAAAATACAGAGGATACTCATAAGTTTACTTGTCAATCATATTCTGTAGAAGATATTAATCGTTTTTATGCTACTAAATCTCAACATCAAAATCTAAATCTTTTACATCTTAACATACGTTCCTTGAAGAAGAATTTTGATGACTTTCATTTATTTCACAACAGTGTGACGCAGACAACATTCCATGTTATTGCCCTGTCTGAAATATGGCAGGTGGACTGTCCATCTTTGTTTAATTTACCAGATTATAGATTTGTGTGTAAACAGAGACAACCTGGCCTTATGGGGTTGGTGTGTATATTCACAGTTCTGTCAATTTTGAAGTTCTTCAGGATATAAGTATTCACAATTCTGAATCTTTATGGTTAAAGCTACACATAGGTTCAAAAAATATCACATTAGGTGTTATTTACAGAAAACCAGGAACTCCTGTAGATATCTTCACCAATGAACTTGAAAACACTTTATGGAAGCTGAACTCAACAAAATTCGATTGCGTTATTGCAGGTGACCTTAATATTGACTTTTCAAATTGTGACAATCAACACCAGCAACAACTAATGAATTCCCTCTCTGCGTTTAATTTTAAACAACTTATCACTGTACCAACTCGTATTACAGATCACTCCAGTACTATAATAGATCACATTTACTGTAATTTTTCAAACTCCTATGTCAACTGTGGAACCATTGTAACAGACATATCTGACCATTTTCCTATTTTTGCGTCATTCGACAATTTAATGTCAATATTTAATGGTGACGATTTACCCCTGGTAAGAAATTTTTCAGGATATGACAAGTCTTTGTTCTGCCATGTTTTCCAAGAGACTAATTGGTATTCAGCGTTGAATTCCAATCATGTAAACAGAGCGTATGAAATTTTCACTGACACTTTCAGTGACATCTGTTCCAAACACGCACCCTTTGTTAAACCGAAGAAAAAACACACCAAACGTAGCAAACCTTGGATCACCCATGGTCTCAAAAAACCAATCAGTACCAAGTATAAACTCTATCACAAGCTTGTAGCTAAAAAGTTTGAATACGGACTGAAGGTCAAATACAAGAATTACAGAAATATTTTGACTACCCTTCTGAGGAAATCAAAAAAGTTGTATTATAGTAACAAACTTAAAGCTTGCCGTGGTGACTCAACCAAGCTCTGGAAAGAAATCAATGGCTTGTTAGGTAAAACTCATGGACCCCAGTCTCATCTTCCTAGCAAAATTAATATCGATAAAGATGTTAATCACACCTGTCACCCTGACAACACTATAACAGATCCTCTCCATATTGTAGAAACTTTCAATGATTTCTTTTCAAACATAGGTAGAAACTTAGCTGACAATGTAAATAGTAATTCTAATTATAGGAACTTTATTCATTCGTCATGTAACTCATCCATTTATTTTCACCCTATCTCAAAACAAGATGTCATTAATGAAATCATGTTACTAAACCTCTCTAAAGCAACTGGTTACGATAACTTACCTGCCCGATTGCTTCGTGATGGCGCTAGTGCCATTGCTACACCACTTTGCCATATCATAAATCTTTCACTTTCATGCGGTATTTTTCCTGATAGTCTTAAAATTGCTCGAGTAACTCCAATTTACAAAAAAGGGTCCCCATATAACACTGGTAACTATCGACCAATTTCCCTCCTTCCACAACTTAGCAAAGTTTTTGAAAAAAGTTATTTACAGGCAACTAATTTCTTTTCTCGACAGACATTCCGTGATTTACCCCCATCAGTATGGTTTCAGAAAAACCTATAGCACTAAACTAGCATTGATTAATCTTACAAAATATTGATAATGGAAATGTAGTATTAGGAGTCTATCTTGATCTGGCTAAACCATTTGACACCATTGATCACGAAATACTCTTAGATAAACTCAACTACTATGGAGTGAGGGGTGTCCCACATAACTGGTTTAAAAGCTACTTGTCCGACAGAAAACAGTTTGTTAAGGTTGGCAGGTACAGCTCCTCACATAAAGATATTAGTCATGGAGTGCCTCAGGGATCCATTCTGGGTCCCATACTTTTCCTTCTTTATATCAACGACCTTCCTTACTATTCTTCTTACTTCAAATCAAAGCTTTTTGCTGATGACTCAACTTTCTTTCATTCAATCTCAAATAATGTGAATATCGATGATGCTAACCTTCACTTCAAAGACATTGTTAACTGCTGTTCTGCAAACAAATTAACCATTAACTAGGATAAAACTAATTACATTCTCTTTTCCACACATCAAAGCTCATTTCATCGGAACGGGTCAATTTTTATTAACACAAAAGAAGTTAAAGAGACTGAACAGGTATCACATTTAGCCATTACCCTTGACTGCCATTTGACGTGGAAATCACACATAAACGATATATGTGCAAGGATCAGTCCCAAAATTGGAATAATTGCCAAACTTAGACACTTTGTTCCAAGGCATGTTCTGCTTTTATTGTTTAACTCTCTTGTCCTTCCCCATATTTCATATTGCCTTGAAGTTTGGGGAAGCACTTACCCCACAGCTTTAGTCCCTCTTCATAAGCTCCTAAAGAGGTTAGTGCGTGTAATGACCTTCATTCCTCCACGAACTCCTAGTGAACCACTATTCAAGGAATTAAATATTTTGAACATTTACCAACAATTTAATTACCAGGTTGGGATATTCATTTATGACCTCTTAACAGACAGATTACCTCACAAATTCACATACTATTTCAGTTTTCCAAGTCATGGCTACAACACTAGATCTACAGCACACTCTCATGTCCTTATTCCAAAAAGAAATCTTCGTCTGGGTCAATTTTCACTTAGTTACCATGGAGCTAAATTTTGGAATAGCTTACCTGCATCAATTAAACATATCCAGATAAGAAATCATTTCAAGCGTGCCCTCAGAGATTGTATTATTCTACTGTAATTTTATTTGTATTTAATGTATTTTTCACACCCGAAATGTATATACCTACATGTACGTACATGTATTCTTCTTTTTTCTGATTAATTTATACTTTTCATGAGCCCGGGGGGGTGGGGGGATGGGTGACTGGACACCTACTAGCTTTTCATTAGCTATCTTCCAGCACCCAGTCGCATTTGTCATTTTCATTATTTTCGTTTCATTTGTATTTATTTATTTATTAATTTGTGTTATTGCGAATAAAGAACTTATAGTATGATGAACTTTCTAATGAGACATTGACATTTCACTTTGAAAAACATTTTCAAAGTAAAATAACCAAATTGTTTGTTTCTACATTAACTCAAGAAGTTGAATACACAAAAGACACCTTTTAAATGTCTATACCCAAAGGTAAGCTTCCGTTTTAAAATCTTGATCTTTGACTTTGATCTCCATATTCAAGGTCAAATAGCAGTTGGTCAATGAATGATGCTGTTTTGTATCTAGAGAAACCATAAAAAGTGCACAATAACATTGCCATATAACACAACAATTGGGGGATGATGTCTTCGACTGAAAGCTTGTTTGAGTGAAAGCTTGTTTTACATGCAATTCTACATGATATTTGAGTGCTTGCCTGACCTTATAATAAATTATCTTTAAAAGCTAACATTTGTTGTATTGTGTAATTGAATGAACGTATGGCGGGAAAAGTGTATCTCTTGAAAGAAAATGAGCAACACTAGTGTCTGAATATGAGTAAATGTATGATTGTGTCTTACTATTTGATGTAGAGGAACACATGGATGAAAATCATCAATGAATAATGGAGAAAATCAAAAGATACAACACAGGAATGCCACCTACTACATGTATGCTTTCATAATGCCATGCACAAAAATTAGAAAATGAATCGTTATTTTAAATGCCTGGTGCTAAAAGACCATTTTCAGAAGTAATAATGCAACCATTAACCGTACTGTCACCCATACCTGGGCAGCATTATAAATGAATGGGTAAATACAGGAAAGAGTATGTTATCAGTGTCTGTATTGTAAATATTTGACTATAATTCTGAAAAATACAGGCAAAGTATTTACCAGTACAAAACTAGTGTTTATTCATGTTGTATAGCCTATATTTACCATATATTAATGGTAAATCATGCTTCCTGTATAAGGCATAGTCTCACCTGTATTCCTGGTGAATACAGACAATTGTACAGACAAATATAGAGTGGGTTAACAGCTTTTCAAAGGAAATGGATTAAGTTTTTTTTTTTTAAATCATAAGAAAATGTGTTTTTAATGTGTGAATTATTTGTTAATTTTTTTATAACTACTCACAACAGTGAAAATTTAGTTTCTTCATTTCAGATTACCTGTTGTAGAGGCAAAGAATAATTAGGGATTTCTCCCACCCAATGTTTGTAATAATTGGTTCTTTATTGTCACTGATAATAGTACATTTTATAAAGCCTAAATGTACCGCGCGTGTCAGCCATTCTAAACGAAAGTACTGAGTAACCAATATAATAAGATTGTGCGTCAAAGTGGATTTGGAGAGACGTGATGAACGTACTTCTATGACGCAGTTATCACGGCGCCCTCTGGGGAGGCAAATTCATATGAACATGGGAACAGAAGGTATGAAACCACTCTCAAAAAAATCTAGATGTTACCTACAGGGGGGGGGGGGGCACTTTTTACCCAGTTTCACAAAGAATGCAAATGCTAACCTAAATTATGTTATATAATATATATTTCGTATTGGGAGTACTCAAACCTTCAGTAAACCAAAAACGTGAAAAAGGGCAAAAATGACATGAGAAGTGAAGCGAGACTAGACGAGACATACTAGAAGCAATCTAGCTGTGTGTACATAGAGCTCTAAACCTCTTCATCAACACCACTCGGTTGAAATCTATTGAAACAATATATCTTTATTACATTCACAATAACATCATCTAATCTGAGTACCGTGATGGCACAGTACAGCACAATGAAAGGCAAGGAAAAAAGCCTTGTCCATGGAACAATACAGTAGTTTAATATATATGCTGGTTCTAGACAGATTATCATTTCACCTTAACTTGTTTACTTTGCAGTATATCTCAAAGAATTATCAATGCATTTACATGAAATTTAGTAGAAAGATTACCAACGAGCAGGCGTCTGATATGATTTTGGTTACATTGTATGGTATGATACCAACAAGTCTTGAAAACTGTAAACATTGTAGCATTAATAGAGAGACGTCTTTCTAGACTGACTACCTTTTTATTTCAAAACAATTTGGACCAGCTGTCCTTGATACATCTTGCTTAGTCTATCAGGAAAACATACACGTTCGTCATTGTTTTCATAATTGCATGATCTTTTAGGTTTTAGGTAATTAAAATTATCTGCAAGTTTTGTCATGATTTTATCTGAAAATAGTTCTATGAAAATAAAGAAATTCTACTACTGGAGGAAATATAGTAGATGTGCAAGTGGAAGTAAAAGAAATATATTGACATGGGACATGCACAAGAGGAAATACTTATATAAATGTTGAAACAAAAAATTGTTCATTTTAATTTTGATATTTATATAAATGTTAGAGCAATAATTCTTCATATTGACATGTCAAAATATTATGTGATTATGTTAACAATTCTACTTATATAACACTGAGTATCAATCTGCTAAGACAGTGCTCTATACCACAGTGGCAGAGCGCAATAGCAATATATTGTGCGATCAACAGACAACTCCGAGTTACAACCAAGAAAGAGTTCCAGTACTACCAAAACTATTGCGCTCTGCCACTGCGGTATAGAGCACTGTCTTAGCAGATTGATACTCACCGAGTTATGGCAACTATTATCGGGAAAACTTGACCATAAACAAATAAGATGGATTACAAATAACTAAAAGCAATGACTAAACTGAAAACAACTAATTTACTGTAACTACCACGACGCTTCGCTAGACAGGTAGTAAAAAAAACACTGTAAGAGTGAAAACATTACCTTGTACGCGGTCTGCTCACGTAACCACACACGGTGACCATTGTAATAGATTGCCAATGATGAAGAAATGAAGGCATGCTTTCAAAACAAAGACATGCCTTACCACATCTTGCAACAAGGTCAATGACGTACACCACCGAGTCGACATCGATCAAAACACACATGTGAACGCGGCTATCGTACAAATTACGGCAATGCCTGCTTTGCGACAAAACAGCCACACTCGGGCTTTCTGCGTATACCATGTTACCGAAATTGGTAACGCACATAAAGAGAAAATCGGCATAGTTTTTCCTTTACAATATCTTGGGTTATCGTTAAAATATGAACATTCTGGTTATAGTATATTTACTTGAAAGACAGTGCCGATGAATTGTGAAATTTGTGTACAGATTGTTTGGTTGTGAATGTGCGAACGGTGAAATGTGCAAATTAGGATTGCATACCCTATATAAATTATAGTGTGCGGAGAAAGTGACACGAGTGAGAGCGGCCGTGCCCTTAGCAACCAATTGCAACAATGTATTACCCGACTCTCGAGCTACATGTTGACATACATATTTATTGAACTTACACCATAGACAAGTAAGTACACATAAATCTACCACTACAATAAGAAAAGACTGGGTTTTGAAAATTTATATTGACATTTTTGTTATTTTAGATAATCACAATCTTAGCTTTATTGTGCCATGATGCCCATGCATCACGGTGCTAAATATGATTCATTTACATTAATGATTTGCTACTCATCAGACAGTACTTGCTATTAATGTTGCCCATTGTTTCACCTAGTTAGCCAATCATCAACATTTGCCCATTGTTTCACCTAGTTACCTAGTACCTAGTCATCATCAACATTTGCCCATTGTTTCACCTAGTTACCCAATCATCATCAATATTTGCACCATTGTTTCACCGAGTTACCTAGTCATCATTAACATTTGCCCATTGTTTCACCGAGTTACCTAGTCATCATCAACACTGTGTGGTGTGTTACTGTGTAGGACAATCTATATTTTTCCTGTCCTTTTCTTAGAACAACTTGGACAAAACCACTTCCCCTGCTTAGCATGCTTAATTTTCAAACAATCCAAGTGGTAGTATTTCACTTGACAATCTTTGTTACTACAAACAATCATGTCCCTCGAAAAAAAACTGTCACCAGGGCAATAACAAACGGATGTATATGAATATGTGTCATATGGCAACTCACTACCTGTATGGTTCTCTGTGCTCCCAAGTTGTTGGTATTTTCTGGAATACCACTTAACTAGTATCTCGTGGAGAATACAATGCCTGAAAACATTTATCAGCTTTCTTTATCATCTGCTCCATGAAGATTTCATCAAAATACACTTGCTGAATTATTTCACCCACAGGTGACCAAATAACAAAATAGCTACACGGAATACCAACTAAAAACATGTGTAGCTGGACTTGATAAAAATATGGATGAGTTCGCTTTAAAACATACTTTCCACCAATGTTTTGCATACAAAATGATGCATCTGATTCTGTTTGCATTTGTGGAGTCCTATCTTTACATTTGAGGGGAAACTTGACTTCAGCTGTGAAAATTCCATGACACTCACATCTAATTAAAGCATCAGGGGGACCAGCAAGAAAGATATACTTAGTGCTTCTATACAGACCACATTGTAAACTTTCAACTCTTACATGCCCATCATTTATTAGACGCACTTTCAAACTTTCAATGGCATCTATTTCATGAATACAACCATAACATAAGACTCACATTGTTACACTTTATCAAAAACTCATTATACAGGAGGTCATGGAACAATGGGTTGTAGCGTTTAGTCAGCAGTTTGACTAGCTTTGTTGACATTGGTACAGATTACTTGTATGTGTCAGGATGTGTATACGTAACACGGAACTTTTTACACCTGTTTTCTCAAGTTTAATCACAAAGTATTTTAATTCACCTGGTGTTAATGGTGGCGCAGACTTCACTAGAGGGGCTTTCCCTGTAGATTTGTCACTACCGCTAACCACACGTCCTGTGACACTGGAGTTGCAAAGCTGTTTGAAATGAGCAAACTTTTAAAGTACATGCTGACATGTCAGTTCTTCTCTTGAATTGAGTCACTGCATCAATGTAGAACTGGTCCGCTCCTACATGTGAACATGGAAGTATAACGTGGGTTGTACTTCCATGATGTGAACAAGCTTCACCGAGCCAGCCATGCAAATACAAAAATACAATGAACGGCAATCACTGTGGCATCTGTTTTGAGTGCAGCCCATACGCAGTTCAGAGGCTAAGTGAAGATACTTTGTGAATGTCATACCTTTCCGACAAACTGAAATCCAGTGTTGTGATAGTTAGTAATTTGAATTCGTTTACACATTACATCAAAATTTTGTCAAGTAACAACAAATTGATAAGCATCTAAACTTTTGTACGATTTCAGTTGTGAGTGAGTGTACAGACTCAGCTTGGTAATGAAGTATGCATAGATGTCAGCATAGGTTACCTAAGACTCACATTGTAGGTTACCTAAGACTCATGCATAGATGTCAGCATGGAGTCATGATGGGTGAATGGTTGGCGTGACCGGCTTGGAATCTACAGGTTGCAGGTTCGAGCCCTGTCGCTGCCTGCTGTTTGTTTCTGAGTGGCTAAAGTCCTTGGGCAAGATTTGAACCACGACTGTGCTTCAGTCAACCCAGCTGTATAATTGGGGACCTGGTAGGATGTAGGTTGCAATGTGAAGGCTTTAATCCTATGCGCTGAAATGGCTGCAATGGATTGTATGCTCCCCAGGGAGTTGAGGAAGACTAAAGGGCCGTTGTGCCGTTCTGATCTGAGCCAGGGGTAATAATTGTAAAGCGCTTTGAGCACGGTGTGGGAAAGCGCTATATAAGAAACCAACATTATTATTATTACCTCTGGCCACAACTTTGGCTAATTGCAGTCGAATTAGGACTTCAAAAACGTGTAAGGGTCCGATTTTAGTCCACAAATGTGTAATTTTTCAAGATAGTATTGCTTTTAGTAGGTGTTTAGGTTTTCCAAGTACTTTGAGTAGCGTAGTAGTTGAACTCCAGCTAGAGGCGCAGCTAACAATGTTTTTTGTTTACCCGCCACTGTTCATTCTTGCCACTCAATAAGGCGCTGCCCGGGTTGCTAGGTAACGGATGATGTACATACATAGTATCTATTGAATAACATTCAAAAAATGTATGTAAATGTGCCTAGCAACTAGACCACACCCATAACAAATGATAACTTATATTTGAAAGATAACAACAGGGATTAATAGGCAAATAAATAAACATTCAAAAAATGTATATACAAATATTCAATCAACTATACAGTTGTCCTACAATGCCATTGCCACTATATTTCATACAATCTAATACATTACACTACCATGACGTGTGGCAATTCTCTGAAAACATCCATTGCAGGACTGAGTCATGTCGGATGACTGCTTGTTTCTATTTTGTATTACTTTCCAATAGAATGTCTTCGGCATTACACTTTTCCAGAATTTTCAAATTAACATTGAAGGTGTAATTCCATTTGGCCAGATAAAATCGGCCATATGCTTAAAAACATCAGTTTACTGATTTGTAGTGACAGTAGAAAATTAGAAACAATACAAAAACATAGATTATTAATTGAAGGATGGAAATCAAATTTGGAAATTACCCTTATTTCTAATTCCTTTATTGAAGTGTATATTTAAAAAATAACAATGGACAATGTTCCAATACATCAAAATCAGGTCGCTCACACATTGGGCATTTGGCTAAACGCTCAAGCAGGCACTCAATGTATCGAAGTAATATCCACACCCACATACTCGCCAGCATTCAACCCACCGTAATTCCGTGTTAGCAAAATCAAGGAACGCATCGAACGTCCTTCACTTTCTCAACTGGCTTACGAACACCTACCATTTGCTATATACACCACGACCGAAGATCGCAGCCACAGACACTCGAGCATTCTACAACGCAACATGATACATTTTCGTGTGACGATACATAGTTTTACAAATATATTATAAAAAAATTGAGAACAATCTAATACATTAAAAACGATGGAGTCGTTAATTTACATATGTATTTATACAGTTACATGTAAATGTTGCATAGTTGGTTGATACGGAAATCTGTGGAAGTCAAGATGTATAATATTTTATGCTACAATCAAGTCTTTTCTGTCTAGGGGGTTGTAATGGGAAATGTGACAAAATAATATACAATATAATGTGTAATCTCGCAAAACAAAATAGAAAATGGTGCGTAAATTATTTTGTCGCAAAATATCACTTGACGATATCATTTATGCTATGATAGTGTTCACACTTCTTTATTTTATGACGCAAAGTGAAATACTAGTGATCTATGTAAGTTAATATAAGTTGTGCGATATTACATAGAGTTTGAATCATCACCATATGCCTTCAAAATAATCAAAAAATGTTCTGTTGCGATTCTGACTTTCAAGTACACCTCTAGTAAATCGCACACGTGTGGTTTGAGATTCGGTTGTCAAAATGTAACAACAACTTCGTGGTACTTCCGATTTGTTTCATAAATAACGAGGGTGGTCAAAACCATTTGGTACAGGTACTCCTATAAAGTATGACATAGATGAGGATCTATTTTTTTTAACAACCTCACGAGAGGACAACTGATTTTAATAGAGCTCAGTATTCACATGGAATGAACATTTTTCTTACTCTGTATGATAACCCAGTCTCACTGTGAATCTGAACGAATTATCGTCAATCATTTGTACTCACATGCCAAATGGTTTAATCCTCAGACAAGAACTTCGAATTGATAACGACGTATGGGCATGCTTTACAAGTTCAAATGCATTGCCATGGAAAGTGCAGACAAATATATCTGCCGTAGTGTTGCAGCTTAACCATTGATCACATTCCGTCGATGTTGTTCACCGAGTTTCTGATTACGTACGAAAATGAGGATGGAGTAGTGGTGAGGTTATCGGACATCGATGTTGATATGAATGACCTATTCAGATGTGTTGTGCCAGTAGGTAATGCCGACTATCGACGAATCCGAATAACTCGCGTAGAAGGGCTCCTACCTCGTCGAGAAAAAGACAGACCAAAGATGACAATCAGGGACCACAACCTAAGAAATTGACATTTAACAAGACCAGTGATGGAGACGTATCTGTCAAGTCATTAGATATCGATGGTGAAGTCGCGTATGCCTCATCACTAGATTTAGACTTGACTGTCAACAGTCGTCTTGATTTTTTGTAATTTATCTGTAGTACTTAATTGTCGCTGAAATTAATAGATTTAAACATGGTGTGAGCTGGACGTTCCATGAAGTCAAGACAGATTATATTTTATGTGTTCGAATCCCAGGCTCAGTGAGTAGTATGCGTTCTGAATCACGTGTATAGAACAGAGAATGTGCACTGTACATGCTGATTATTATATCGTATGTTGTGGGCTATATATGTGTACATAATTAATAATGAATAAATATTTCAGAAAGATTGTTATTTTACTAACATACGACAAAATATCATAAGCGTCTGAATACAGACTAGATTTAGACTTACATAACAAAGAGCGCGAACTATCTGACCTCCAAGACAAACTTGAGGTACTGAAGGAAATATTAATCAGTTAAACGAAAAATACTCAGCAGTTCCTTTCCAACATACTTCAGACCACTACTATTTATAGTGGTCTGATATACTATCAAACAAAATTATGGTCGATGGTTGCCACCTTCGCGAAGGTCACAATAAATCGCATTGCCCACATGCGACATGTGTATCTGCTAAAACCTATTGGGATGAGAAAGTGGAACTGAATACATTGGCGAAGTGACACAGTGCGTTAGAAACGGAGATCAAGAAGACGGAAACAGTGAACTGACCCAGAAACGAGAATTACAAGATCGTTTGATGTTGTCAGTTGAACGGAAAATAGAAACCGCCTTGATTAATGGCAACATAGGAAAGTACTTGGTAGAAACTGCAACGGGCTTGCAACCCAAAATGCTATGTATTGAACCATGACATTTCTATCCTGAAATCACACTATGGCAGTAAAATACCAACGAAACTTGATCAGGAAAAGGAAAAATATCAGCAAATTATCACCTCCTACAACAAAAGCGTGGACTTATTGCGAAGCAAAAAGATCGCGTACGGCAACTGTTGGAAACTGATCCAAAGTACAGAGTAACGTTTCCGAATTCCAAATTACCAACCCTTTCCACTTCTGCCACGAGTCTGTCTCATTCCACTGGCAGCACCATGGATGACCAAAACATAATATATCCAAGCTCAACCAATGAAGAATACACACAATTACAACAAGCAATGCAGATGAGTTTATTGAACCAAACTGGTCAGAACACTCCAAGAAATGTTACAGCTGTCGCACCGTCAAATCTTCCCCAAGCGCAATTGCTAGTATCACCCCATCCCTTCGTACAAGTATGGATCTTGTAGTTTTGTTGGATACCCAACTTACACCTACCACAACTTATACAATCCATATACTCAGTTACCTGTAGCTGATGCACAACCAGCTCAAGCTACATATAACTGGGGTGGTTACAGTGTTTCCGGCCTCCAGACTACTGTATCTCTGCCGCGGCCACCACCGTCGTCGTCACCAGCATACCCGTCTTCCGAAAATGTACGACATATTTAACAACATAATTCGCTACCACCTCTACATGAAGGATCCTCACCAAGACGACTCTCCCGTATCAACAAATGACTTCGCAGAAGACTAAAGTTAACACAGAGAACTTTGAGATTTATGGTGATAAATGTGATATTAAAATTATCTTATCAAGCTTTCGTTTTTGTGACCAGGCTTATATTTTCTTTTCATTTTGGTAACATTAATACATTTTGCCACGGTTTGATTTTTCTTGTCTACCTTTGCCAGATGTTATGAGCATGATCTTTATATAATGAAACAATGCAATGTGAAATCAGTCTATCATGAGCTTTTATAATTAGCTAACATAGGATAACCGTGTATTGTAATATAACATGATATTAAAAGCAGTATAGTATATGTGCCGTGGTCTCAGACACATGTCGATTCTAAGTCCGACATATGTGTATTTCAACACGTACGCGATATAAGGATATTTCCACCGAAACGGCAATGCGTCACTCTGGTGAGGACTCGGAATTGGATGTAGAGTAGTCTCAGTGTATTTAAGTCCGCGGTATTGCGTGGATCATCCTTATCCTCGTCAGTTTACAAACCTTTCAACGTGTAACTCAAAATTACGATAAGACGTGCACTCTCTTGAAATCCAAATTTTGTATAGACTTTATTCGACAATTGTAATGTGTGACATGACATGATACATACGAATCAATCTGGCGTTCGACTTTGCTTTCTTGTAAGAGACGGTGTTGGTAAAACATATACAATGTACACCCGATGTACAGCGAATGCCAATGGAGGTTGGCTGCAGTCACGTCAACCTTTTGTGTTGGTTGTATGGGGTCAAATTAATGTACTGTCGGAGAGGACACGTGGTGAGTCCGAAACGGTTACCGATTGCTTTGAGTATAAAAGTTCCAAACACACTTGACACCTTTCGTTGGGGACTGAGCTAGACTGGTATAGGTAATGGAGTTTTTAAAACGTAATACTGTACCAGTTTAGAATTCTAAACTACTATGTCGTCAACATCGACTTTTGTCAGCCAACAGATTTTTACAGTAAAACATTTTGTACTTTTTCAAGTTTCGATCATTTCATTGGATATTGGACCTTAAACTTACTTCTGGAGCAAAATTACGATATCATGTATACCGAGTATTATCCAAGGTAATCAAAGTTTAAACTGCTTTTGCAAACTAATTACAATGAGTCAGGTTGTTTGAATTTCCTGCTCACTGTTTACAGAAATGAGTCTGATTTCACCCACCCATCGTGTACAAATGGTACTAATATCTCTGTTTTTGTTGATGTTACTTGTTTGAATATGGATATTTTCAGACATGTTTGACCATAAAACTTTAACAGTATTTTGCGAACAATTTTACAAATGATAATTCCTTGCTATAGGTTTATTGGTCGTTATAAAGTTCCATTTGTCTGACTCATTAAAGTTTGCAAAGTTTGGACATGAATCAAGTAAGATATTATAAGTTATATTATAAGTGCATTATTAAGTCATGATAGAGCAGGGGCATGAGGCAACAATTCTGGTGAGATCTGAAAATGATAATGATATATAAGTAATAAAGGCCCAAGTTAGCTATGAGTCACATTTACATACTTACTTCTTTATTTATAGTATATTTTAATAAACTCGTTATACACGTCTACACATATTAGTTATTTTGGTTATAAGGCCAGAAATGGAATGGTTAATAATTAATATTACATGTATGTACTTGTACACTTTCTGGTCTTTTAAAGAATGAAAGATTTGTAATAATTGCAGAAAAAGTTTATATAAATATGGAAGACTCCAAAAAAGAATAAAGGAAAAGAAAGTATACAGATAGATTTAGTCTGTAATGCTTTGCATGTTACAAATATTAATGGAACATGGTCATGGCATCGAAAAAAACAATCAGGACGCTTCAAATCGAACATGTGACCCATGAATTTTCTCTCGAAGCTTGATACCACCTGCTGCCCTCTTGTAGTGAGATATATACTGCAGTACATTGTGGAGTTTGCAAACGTAGGATTGGTCCTCAATTGAATCTGTATTACATTACATTACATTACACACACTGGCGAGCTTGTAAACCCTCCGGGCCCTCGCCCCTAAAACGACATGTTTTGATCCTAAGTGGAAGAATTCCTATTCTCAACCGAACAAAAAGATAAGCGTCCAACTCTGGACAAATCTAAATGCGAATATTTTTCACGTCCATATGTATCCATAAAGTGCGTAATTCCGGTTTATTACGATCATGCTGATACCAGTTTTCTATGCAATTTGACTGTTAACATAACCTGACAATGTGAATATCACATGGTGTCAATTCTGTAATAACTAAACTTTCAAATTTGTCGTACATCCCAGAAGACCAATTGCCAACGTAAAGAGCATTGTCCCAAATGAGAATCTTAGTAGGTAATCTTTCACTGTCAAGGGTACAAAGTCTGTTACAATACCGAGCCGTAATAGTCCATCTGCGTGGATACACGCATCCCAACTAGTGTTTTAATAAGTTAGCGAGAGTAGGTGCAAATTTATGGACACCAATTTTACCATTTTTGCTCGATTCTTAATAAAATGACACGGCAATAAATTCAAGAATTGGAATCACAATAGCATTAAACAATTTGATGAACGTGTTAAAGCCCATATTTTGAAGTGATCTGAATTTGGAACAGAATGCACCTAAAGTAGTCTGCATGGTACGCCACGATGGCGTCACTCATCGGTCAACCCCAGGGCGGTGAGGTCGGAATGACACAACGTATCTTACAGTCTATCACCATACTCAGCAAATGTTTCTTTAGTGGTAACAGAAAAGAACTACAAAAGATATTCATCCATAACAATACTAATATACTTAGTAACATACAATCATAAAAATAAAACTACTACATGCAGTACGTTTCTTTCTAAAGTGAATAACTTTTGATTCCACTGTATTTGATTTTAACCGTTATGTCATACTGACAGGAAACTGTAATTAATATACAGATATTGATTGGTGACATTGACTTCAACAAACTCTTAAACTTAATTTTTACAGACTCAGTTATTTAGTTCTAGCTACCTTTATTAACATGTCATCAAATAAGTCCAGTTTGGATGTAAAGTATATACTTGTAGGTCTTATCCAAAGTAACGAGGAAGAGATTAAGAAATACACTGAAGTAACTTGTCTCATCTGGGTAAATGTAACTATGGCGTAAAGGTTGAACAGTGCGATGTATTACCTATCACAAGAAATACACAGAGAAAGGTAAAGATGAAAAAAAAATAAAAAAACAACAACAAATAAAAACAATAAAAAGCATACAATGGCATTATGGGATAAATATGAAGACCATACTTACAATAAAAAAGTAAACACTGTTATTCACACTCACTAGTATTTCTGGATTTCAGTTCACGTACCTCAAATATTAATATAATCACTTTCCAATATTTCTAGAATAGCGTCAATGATTTTAATCCGATAACATCGCATGTATATTGTTTACAAGTGTGTTTATGTTGACAAATTAATTTGAAAAATTAAATATATTTTGATAGCTATGATGAATACATATTAAAGGTTTATCTTACATTTGTGGTCGTCTTCTACAGAAATGGTAAAAGCAAATTGATTCCACTTCTGACTATAAATTGTTGTGTCAAATAATCTTTTGTCGAGTGTCCATGAAAATATAGCCGATGTCATTATTTTCATATTGGCTTATGATGATCGTTACTTTACTGAAAATTATTCATGTTGCACCTAAATCCTGTGTTACTTTCCATTGCTAAAACTTTCCGAAGGCGACTGTCAATTGTACATCCGTGATATGCAAATTAGGTGTAAAAATGTGATTTTTGATCAATTACTTATATATCTCAAAAACTACTTAAAAATGAGACTGAAATTTGGTGAGATGTTTCTAGAAATGATATTCTGCAGATTTTGTTTGAAACATTTTGACGCTAGTTTATAGCAACAGCCAAACAGTTTTGTATTTCACAATAATAACAATGATTAATAGACAACTAAATAAACATTCGAAAATGTCTAGCAACAACACCCCGCCCATAGCAACATGCAAATGATCCCATATATTGCAACGATAGCAACAGGGATTAATAGACAACTGGATAAAACATTCCAAAAGTGTATGCAAATGTGCCTAGCAACAGGACCACGCCCATAACAACAGCCAAATGATCGCATATATTGCAATGATATTAACAATGATTAATAGACATGAATAAACATTCAAAAAATGTACTCAAATATTCCTAGCAACAATACAACGCCCATAGCAACAGCCATATGGTGATGTATATCACAAACATAACATATTAGACAATAGAACGGCCATTCAAAAACTGTATGCAAATATGTCTAGCAACACGCTCATAGTAACAGCCAGATGATCGCATATATTGCAACGATAGCAACAGGGTTGGATAGGCAACTGGATAATCATTCACCACATGAACACCTATACTATATAAAAAAATTAAAAACAGTACAGTTGTGCTACAATACCATTGGCGCAATTTTTGTTGTACGGAAATTCTGTCTTCTGCACCAGTACTTTCATCATAACATCGATAGAAATGTTCAATGATGAACGCCTGCTTTCGGATCCCCTTGTTGCTCTTTGTTTTCCTTGCCAATGGTCAAAATCAAGCTTGGCCTGAAAGTTTGCAACTTTCTATGAAATGTTATACTCTCCATTGCAATGACTGATGCAACACATCAGAAGCTCGCGGTGATTGATATCGATCAGATAAAAGTATACGCAGCGAATTAGCCTCGACCTACCTTGATGAGCGTTGAAGCCTCATGTGTAGCAAGTCAGATGACTTAGAGAGAGAGAGAGAGAGAGAGAGAGAGAGAGAGAGAGAGAGAGAGAGAGAGAGAGAGAGAGAGAGAGAGAGAGAGAGAGAGAGAGAGAGAGAGAGAGAGAGAGAGAGTTTTATAAGCACTTTTCATTGTTCCCAATTGGACACATCTTCACGTGATACATTTTAGTACAGCATAAACGTTCTTGTTAGAGGTCACAAATTCATGTGGTGCATACAATACATTGCTGCTTCATCTGTTAGCACACACTCATGTATGTTTACAATTGCAAACTATATCGTACCAGGTTCATTATTATACTGGTGGGCCGATACGGCACAAGCATGGTTAAATCTTGCCAAACAACTTCAGCCATTCAGAAAGACACATCAGTAGCGAGGCTCGACCTTTCAACCTTGTAGTTTCAGAGCCGGTCAGTCAAACCAGTTGAGCTGTGCGACTCCATTCACATGACCAACAGCTAAATTGTCATAATCGTCGTGATTTATAAATGTTTGATCTGACATACCGTCGTAAACTATGCCCTCCATCGTTCACTGTGTGACCATTTACGATGTAGCAATGATAGTAATGTTAGTAAAGTGTCCCTAACAGGAGAGAGCGTGGTGATTGATGTGAAATAAAAACAGTAAACGAAATACATATGAACTCTGATCTAGAAAACTCTAGTTGTAGCTAAAGGTGAAAGTTGTCGAAACCTTCTGTATATAAATCCAATATTCTTTCATTCAAAACAACTATCCTATTATTTCACCTGTCCTCACGTTGCATTGGTGTTACCATCTGTTGCAAAATATAGATTGTATTTGTTGCAGTGTAACGTGATATTTTTGCTAGTTGAGGTAAGTTTTAATTATCCATTTTGTTCATATAGAATTATCATGAAAACTCTAACACTCCTCATTCCAAAATTTAGAGTAAATCCTCCACCCCACCCCACACCCACCCAGACATTAATACAGATGGCTGTCTTTTGACAGGACAGTAAATAAGCGCAAACACACAGTATCTAAGCACATTTTCATTGTTGAGTCAATTGTTCTATGGAAATGGGAACTTCTAAGCTTCTAAAGTGTGCACAAGTGGGCAAAAGGCCGGGGGTCAAAATAACTAGGGGTTATGGGTCGGAGGAGGGGGTAATGGGTCGAGGGCAAGAATGCCGGGGGGGGGGGGGCAGCAACGGGCCTGCCTTCAACTATCATGATGAATGTCCAACCTTATAAAAGAAGACGATCTATCTACAACCGGTTATCATCTAAAATACATTGGAACATGTAGAATGGCAAAACTACAGACAAGAGCTACTAAATATCTCAACCTTAGAATAAGATGAACTTCTTTATTGATTTGCGTTTCATAATGTTTGCTTCTGTTAGCCATGACAATACTAATACCTTGTAAATATGAAATTTTTCCTTCAGATGCTCGATTGTTTGTTCATGACCCACATTAAGCTAACCCTGTAGTCCACACTACAACCTCCAATATATGTCATTAACCACACATTGATGAGTCAGATAATCTACACTATTTTAAAGCCCAAAGTGCAACCAGGCTATGTGCCCACGCTACGGAAGCAGGTTTGCGCATGTGCAACGGAATACGTTTGTTTATCTGGGAGGAGCATTTGGTAAATCCGACCCAGGTAGTTTATCAACATATTAGTGGATGTTCACACATATTGGTTACATGTAGTTCTTACCTAATCCGAAGGGTCCCTTGTTATATTTTTTTCAAGTCTAGTTGCAGTGTTTCTGCTATGTTTTTATCCGGTGCGTACGTACGGCCAGACACCCAGTCTGGGTGAAACACGTATTTCTATAAAGATATATATAAAAATTATAGCCCGAGAAAATTATATTTTGAGGGACCTGTTCCAACACCATCCAAACACTGTTACACAGTGACAAATTGTGCAATTGAAATTGTAAACTGATATTCTTGGGTACGAACTAACTTACTTACTTGTATCATTTGTACAATGTACTAGATTACAGTTGTACACGTACACTGGCGTCGGCATTTGGTCGATCGTTACGTAAATTTGAAAACACCAAAATCGTTAGATAGATGACATTTTTTTTTTTTACAGATTACAGATTACATGTAGGTCGTGTTTTGACAACATAATCGGTAAAACTTCAAAATTAACTATCGCACGGACCAGAGCGGACTAAGTTTTACACTTCCACACTTACTGTAGCTAGCTACCTGCAATCTCGAGTTTGGTAGAAATGTCATCGATGTTTCCGTTATTTTCCTTCCGTGTTCTACTTCTTTGAAAGTATCTGTTATGGCTGTTTATGATTGATTATTTCTAAACCCAATGTCTCATCTCAGAAAACAGTCACATGTGCTTCTCCGAGTTATCCCGATGTGTACGCGTACCACCCCAGCTATTTCAAAACAAACGCAAAAATGCATACGTCGTGGTGGGGTGAGTACCGACTCTAGTTTGGTCTCCGCTCTGTCTCCGTATGTTTGACTATAATGTCAGTCGATGTCATTTACATGACGAGGATTATTGCCGAATAGTGCCAAAACATATGGAAACGATTTTTGAGAAATCTGGAAAGAATTTAATACGATTTCTGAACTCTCAAATTCGAATGAAACAAATATTTTCTGATGCCTCCATGATTGTACTTGTAGTCTAGTTAGTTCGCGTTAAGTTCATCTCCACAACATGCACAGAGCTAGAGATCGTAGTCGACAGGTAAGGACTTATAGGAACTAGACTAGGCAGTGATGTATGATCTGTGTGTACAAAATAGACAGTTGTCCTTGAGATTTGAGGATCATTATAGAAATAACAGAGTTGCCAATGTTAGATTTGTTTATGAATTATAACACTATACCCGTCATCAACGTCGCTTATCAGTATCAAATATCGCACTAAAAGTTTCAACAATGTCTTGCTTCCCAGCCATCAGAACATTTTACTGAAAGTATGGGAATTCTTGATCGAAACATATTCAGTCATAAAATCCTCAGGTTTCTGACAATTTCCAATACTTGTTACAGGAAAGACTGCAGTCCAAGAATATTTGGTTAGCTACATGTATTACCAATCTGATTAAAATCCGATGTGGTGAAAGCGGCTAGATGTCCTTATTTACCTCTAATCATCGTGTTGTGACGTTTGTTTTGTTCGGAGTGATCGCGTGGGAAGGCGGCGATCACTCCGAACAAAACAAACGTCACAACACGATGAATAGATAAATAAGGACATCTAGCCTCTTTCACCACATCGGATTTTAATCAGATTGCATGTACTACCTGATGCCTTATACGTGATGTGCATCTGATGCCTTATACGTGACACGAACGACCATTGTTTGCACCACATGGTGTGTCTCGCCTCCTGTACATGTACCGTACGCCTAGCTTGTCTGTCGGTGTCACATTTTGCTTCCTTTCCAGTTTTCTCAGATGTTTTAAGAATTTGAAAATAGTCAGTGTCTGATCGACAAAATTTCTTTTCGCTGAAGTTTAGAAAACATTTAGTTCTACTCTACGTAAACGTCGTGTTGTTGCATCATGCATCATGAGATGTCACATTGACTGCATACTTCGCTTCACGCTTCCTTCATCCGAATTCAACGTCCCTACGAAACTAGTCCGAAGGCTTTCGCTAGCGATATCGTGGCCAGTTTTGTTTTACCGCGTAATCGTCAATTTTTTTTACCACTTTAGGTATTTTAGTTGCTATTAGTACTTCTGTGCAACTCATATTTAATTTTCCGACCTTAGAATTTTTTTCAATTATCGTCAGGTTTGAGTACTTTCCTAAGCCGGTCCCACAACTGTTATACTTATAGCTGGGCGTTGTGACCGGTAACCGGCTATTATCTACATCACTGCCTACTAGGTACTAGGTACGTCAAAGACACAGCTACTTGACAGAAAACACTTGGCGCACACACAAAAAGTTGTAGAATGAAATTGTGATTTTACTAAGGAGTGTAGCAACCCAGAACGTATATGATCAAACTGAGGAACAGAGAAACACATGTCATTGTAATGTCATTCTATTTCAGTAACAATGTATCATTTTCACGTACCGTTCATACATGTGAGCTGGAATTGGATGATTTTAGACAAAATATCGGGCTAATAGAGTGCATACAGACCCTTTTGTTCGCTTATATTGTTTGCATTTGATATTTGGCATTTCGCACGTTGTTTATTTGCACCATTCACAGTGTCTTATCATGCTTTGTGTAACTTGTAAGCCTAATTGACAACTGGACAAACGGTTTTTACTAGACAAATTTGAAACAAATTTTGCGTCAATTTGATGGTAAACCTGCTATATTGACTACCAAACTTAGTTAACGTCAGTTATTTCTACTCATGTTGCATCACTATATATTTACAAACAGTATATATGAAATATGAGAGCCATGTGAAACTTTTTCAGTGCAAAATGATATGAAGATATGAGGGCGAAGTCAGTGCTCCTTACAGCAGTTTGAATTTCCCGCATATGCATACCCTACCCATGATCACCTTTATACAGGGGGCATCTGCCTTTAAATATCACAGCCAATATTTATACATCTAATGCTTCATATATAACTCATTACAATGCCAATCTTTATATGGAAATAGTCATAATAAACATCATTCTTATTACTGATACTTTCCTATATTTACAGGATAAAGATACCCCATTACACTATGCAGCACAGAGTGGCAGTTCAGAGGTTTGCAGTCTGCTGTTAGACTACAAAGCTACAGTTAATGCAGTCAACAAGGTTAGTAATACTATTTTCTGCAATTCTAATTCATTTGTTGAAGCACCGCATGCTCCTACACACTCAAAAATAAGAATTGAAACAATTGATAATATCCACACACAGAGGTTTAGTAGCTTAGGGAACAGACATAATTCACAGGACGAGGTGGTTGTGGCTGAGGATAACTTATTTCGGCCAAATTCCTTTCACAGACACCCCCCCCCCCCCAGATTCTCAAATTTCAAATTTCCTAACCTCCTAAAATATTTTTTTTTCTCAATATCCCATTTTACCCATAATACATTATACAAGTGTGTATTGTCCACACTCTGTGTATACCGGGTTCAATACACATTGACATACTGTCCTTGGTTGAAAAAATGGCTAAACTCACTGTCACAAAGTTCATTATAGATCCATTGGAGCCTTACGACAACTAAAGAATTTGTAGACCACTTATCAGACATATACCAAAACAATAAGTGAGTCATAATGTTGCCTTCGGCTGTCAACAATCATGTTTCAGACAGTCAAATATATGAGAAACTAGATTTGCCAGTTGGTACAGTGAGCAAAGCGAGCGCGTACTCGCTAGATTAGAACGCTGTTTTACCTGCGCAGTAAAGACTCACAGTATAAAGACGACCAAACTTCAACCGTAATTTGCATATCATTTGCATGCAGGTATGCAGTATTTCTTGTTTTGTACCACAGTATTTTTTATGTGCATTAAACCCTTTAAATAAATAATTTCCGTTAGTTAAATTTAAAATGATACCCGTATATGATGTATTATTATTAGCATAACAGCCAGAAACAGTGGCATTGGAGTGTTATTCAATCAGATAATGAAGAATCGGTTTTAACCTTTGGCGCATTAACATAAACAGACTTTCGCTTATACCACATCCACACAAAACTAAGTACGGGCCAACAAGTACTGTTCCATCTTTAACTGTGATCGTACAATATCTCACGTGACAGGATCAATTACAACTTAGTAGCGAAATAAGACATATACAGTGTTCCCTTTGTACAATAGAGCGTTCTCAATGTCAATAATGGGAGTAAAATGATGAGTTAAGTGACGCGAGATTTTCAGATAGGAATTACATGAATAGCAGTATGTGGCATTGGAAAGATGAGAGCATGTTCTCATGGCGAGAAACGTGACGTCGGAAGACATATTTTCAAACCGCGCCAATGGAGGAAGGGGATCCATTCTTCAAAATCCAGACCATATAGCAGTGACAACATAAAAAGTGGAACTTGAATACTCGGCGCCCAAAAAACGAAAGGACGACAACAATACAGATCGGTAATGGAAAACACACTTTCGGTGAGTATTATGACTTGTTCGAGTTTACGAATGCATGACTTTTCTTTTTGTCAATGGAATCCAATTTGTACTACATTTCTTTTATCACTAAATATTTATATTTTTAGGACACTTTGACGACACGGATACAGTCCAGTTCAATGAAGTCATCATGTTAAAGTCTCAACAGTGGTTTTAAAAGCAGAAGTTCCGCCACAGTTGCCGTTAAACTCATTGAAATGTCACACCCTGCGTATGTTCACACTAAAGATATTAACTGCAAACGTATCAAAGGTCAGACGAAACGTTTGTGCCAGCATACAGCAATCTATATAGAGAGGGGTTTTAAAAGTTCACCTCTGAATTACTTGTACTGTAAATTAGCATTGGACGAATTTAACTTAAACTATATTAAACTATAGAAAGTATGTTAAAGTTTGTAAAATATTAAATGGTCACTTGAATTTCATTTATACTATTTTCGTTAACTTATTATCACCCAAAATATAGTACCTGTGACAATATTTTGTTCTCATCATTACCATACAAACCGTCCTAATCAGAGAAATTCGTTCCAGATAAAACATTAAAAAGAATTATATTGGTTTACAAATACAAACAATTGTATCCGGGTGGGTATAGCAGCAAAAAAAATGGTCAGTCCTGCATCAAATTATTTTTTCCATATGTGAAAACAATGCCATTTTTTTCCGATTACCAATTTCTAACGTGCTGTTCATAACTATACCTACATGTCACTGATTCACAACTAACTTGTTGTGTGTAAGTATCAATAAGTAGCAGTTTACAGTCCATGCTTCTGCTAAAAGTTGATTCATGTCACAGTATTTTATGCATGTTTATTAATACTAATATTTATGCAAAGTTTAGTATAAAAAGTTTATTTTTCGATTTTCTCTATGATAGTTAGTATTATTTGTTAAACATTTAGCAGCTGGTGTTCAACTTATCATTTCTAGAAAGTATTTAGCATGCCTTAGAGTTTATGTTGTAAAGTTATAGTCATCTCAATTGGAGAGGAATTTTACAAGCATGTTTTACAGAGTTTTTGATACTTCTTAACCACTCCATTTGTTTCATGTTCCTCTCAAGTGACTCTTTATCATTGACATTCTACATTGGCTACACTGACAATGTTTTTAATACATAAAATGTTGCATCCATATTTGTCTTCTATACTATGTACCAAAATCAGTTTACATAAAATAGTTAGATATCACTTACGAACAATGGAAGGATGGTCATATTAAACAAAATATTTTCATTAAAGTGGAAAGGGAAATTTGAAACATGCAATACCGTATAGAATATCAGTAAAGCACATTAATAAAAACTGTGTGATGAAAAGAGCTGATGAATATGATATATTTTTCTGTGTTGTGATACTGCATATAATCATTGGAATTGGAGAGCTTTTGCTGTAAATGCATTTTGACATGTTTGTTGAAACTGATTTTTGCACATGACAGACAAAGTGCTAATTGACAGTAATTGAAAGCAACCCCATATAAAAAATGCTGGAAAAAACCCATAGGGCTTGCTCAAAATATTGACAATAAATGAGACAAAAATGAGATAATCAAATTCCCAGATTTTTTTCTCAAGCCATTATGGGATCAAATTTTTTTTTTCTCCTTCACCTGCCGACAAATTATTTTTTCCAAACTTCTCCAAACCCCCCTCCCCAGAAGTCAAATGGTTCTCCCCTAATATAGTGTTGAATAGACAACTACAGCTAGAGACTGCACGTGTACAGTTACACAAAAGATACACTGAGGAAAAATTAATTTGAAACGATAAATTTGCGATAACTACATTGCTGGCGACCTTGAGGCACTAAAATATTTGAGATTGGCGTGCATTCGAACGAAGTTTTCGAAAGAAGTTAGACGAGTGTGTTCTTACTTCACTACAGCACGATGTGGCAAATACGCGGAGATATACAGAAACACATAGTACATATATTTGACCTTCGATAGCATTTCGAAAACTTTGACCACCGTTTCCACTTTTGTGGTAATACACTTGTAGATCCTAGTACTTGAATGGTGATAACAGAATAGCAGAAATAAAAATAAAGATAAATATTGCCTATCTGATAGCCAAACAAGAACTGACATTTTCACTATTTCCGAGTTATTGCTACTGCTCAGAAAAAAATGGCGTCGGTATTAAAGCCAACCTATGATAACATTCACAAATGCCCGGAGATGATCAGAACAATTGCTGGACGAATCAGGAATGCCTTAGATAACGATATCAGAAACGAAGCTAAATATTTTTCTAATTTGATTGACGGCGACACTGATAGAGCTATGCAGGAGTGCGAACTCGTCTACATGCGATGAGTAGACAAACCTACTTGTAAACTTAAGGTTAATTTAGCAGAACAGAAGGAAGTTCAACACGTACATGCCAATGGTGGTGTTAGTGTGACAAAAAACTATATGTGACAAAGTTGATGAAAGTTGGAAGTAGAAACTTGATTTGCAGCAGATGGTGCGTCTGTCAATCTCGTTAGAAACAGGAATGTATATACTTTATCCAGGGATGAAGTAGGGCAATAATATACCGTATCTCTTCACTGTATTAAAGTATTTAGGTGCTTATCACGAATTATGTAAACTTTCTGATGCATAGTAGCAATGTTATGAGGGTTTGAATTTCGTTTATTAATTGCCATGGAAACGGGTGTACATATCCCAGGTATATAGGGGTTCGCGAAAGCAGACTGAAGTCAAGGATAGCAAGCTTTCCTGTGTTAAGAATAGGAAGCGGTTATTTGAACATCATTTTTGACAACTAACGTTCACTGGGACTTGAAAAGTCAAAGATGTAGAGCTAAATTTCTTGCATAAATTGCAAGATTACCCTTACGGAAGGCATTCAATTTAAATCTGGTAAAAATATTTTCCTTACATACTAGTTCAGATCTTACTGTTTGCCCAACTGTTCACAATCACTCACCACTCAGGTCGCTATTTCACACAAAAGAAAACAATTACGTTAAAATGTTATTTGAAATAAAGAGAGAAAACTGTACACAGACTAGAGCTTGTCTATCAATGAAGTCCTTAGAGACTACCTTTATAAACTTTCTCAAGTCTCTGAACATTTGTCACTGTTGTGAGTCATTCTGGTAACCAACATGCACCCTTTAAGAGGAACCCCCACTCCAGGAAATAATTGTATTTTCGTGAATGTTTGGTTCTGGAGAGTCATTTCATGATTTCACACCACATTCATTTCGCTTTGAGGCCATGTGACACCATTTTGATTGTCCTTTAATTACTGCTATCAATTATATGTGTTGCAAATATACTTCCAATTAATTAAGTCATTTGTATGGAAACATGTAGTATTAACAGAAAGACAAAGTATAGTATGCATAAACATGTACATATCACTATATATGGTGCATCATCTCCTTTTATACTTTATCACGGTCACAGTATATTCATGATGCAGCCCTTACAGTTTGTTAATTCACAACATTTTTTTATGCAGGAATCACATCAATAATTGTTTTTTTTTCAAAGTTTGTTGACATTTCAAATTTATTGGTATTTACACCAACTTGAGTAGCACTTGCCTTGGTATATGTAGTATCTAAATAATGATGAAATTCCTTCTGCTAATCATATTATTTGCTTACAACTACATTTCTGGTATGTGAAAAATTAGTAAGGACTTTACCAAAAACCAATTTCCTAGTTGCATGTCTCTGATCATGACATTGAACTTAGTCTTCATTATGGGCAGAGATCCATAGTTCAATGTTGGATAAAAAGCAATTCTTAAAACTTAAGTTCAAAATCTTCTCAGAATATTTTACTTTTAAATACATTAAAATAGTTTGTAACCACCATTAATCTGTATGAGAACTGACTAATACCATTGACTGTGTAGTGCAAAGAATTGGTGAGAAACCCTGTGGCAACTTTTCTGAATTAAATTTACATATGAGTCACTACTCATTACAAGCATCATATTACACAGAGTCCTGCATGGATGAAATGATACACATACACATATAGATTCGATGGCACCACCATATAGTACAAGCTAGCACAGTTGACAAGCACAGTGCAGTCCTACGAATTGTGCAATTGTTGGCATAAAAATGTACATACAGGTACACAACACATACATACATACATACATACATACATACATACATACATACATACATACATACATACATACATACATGATACATACATACATACATACATACATACATACATACATACATACATATATACACACATACATACATACATACATACATACATACATACATACATACATACATGATACATACATACATACATACATACATACATACATACATACATACATACATACATACATTATGGATGACTTGTTCTTCTGTAATTGATAATTTATTACAGAATGATGTGATATCAATTTCAGGTTGAGAAATCATGAAATAATACACAACACTGTTTCTAGTGTATGTTTGTTGAGCTGGATATAAAAGACTTGTTAAGTGACAGTTTTAATACAGTACTTGATATGTGCATATCTAGTTATGATAGAATTCACCTTTATAGATTTGTTAGTAGGAATGAACTACAGGTTCAGTCTTGCTAGAGGCTCAGTAAAGTGTGTGAGGATGTATGAAAACAACTTAGTCAACAAAGCCTGAGGCTGTTGGTAAAAATAACAAAGTTGTGCTTCGACACCACTTTCTTTATTGTTCTTTTTAAAATGTTATTTAAATTTTTAAAGTTATCTAATTTCTGTAGTTTTATGATTTTTTAAATATTGTTATAGTACTGTTTATAGACCCATTGTCTGACTGGATACAAATTTACAATACAGTATTGATATAAGGTGGCTTTCATAAACTTTGGGGTCTGGAGAGTCAACTCATAATTTCACATCACATAGATTTTGTAGATTACCAAGTAACTACAAAACAAACTATAGTGGTCCACGGTGTTGCATTATGGGACTTGGATTACATACATATGTATTACTTTAACACTGAATATTCATGAATTGATCTGCATGTAGCATTATTAGACTTAGCAGACACACATGTGTATTAGTTGAATAGATATATTTATATGACATGAAATCATAAAGTAATTTGCCAGTAACTAGTTGATAACAATATATTTATTTCCTTGAGTGACATTAACCTTTACAACCTTTACCTTTATATTACATTTAGAGTAGGGCTCATAAAATGATGTTATATAAGGTTCACCAATGGCAAGTATCAACATAGTAAGGAATGAATTTTAACCTTTCTTTTATTTGTATTAATGTCAGGCGATAGGATGTTTGGATTCAAGAGTTGTACATATTTCATTTTTTAGAGATGCAAGATACACTGTCCAATAAATATCTTAGACTTAAGTATCTTTTAGTTTGTTTATATTGTTTTTATTTCAAAGGAAGGATGGGTGCTCATAAAATTCCATTGTATTTATTTATTTATTTATTTATTTATTTATTTATTTTATTTATTTATTTATTTATTTATTTATTTATTTATTTATTTATTTATTTATTTATTTATTTATTTATTTATTTATTTATTTATTTATTTATTTTATTTATTTATTAATTAATTAATTAATTAATTCATTCATTCATTCATTCAAGGGCATATGCTTGCATGCATGCAATATTATGTATGGATGGATGGATGGGTGGGTGGGTGGAATGAAATGGATTTTATGCATGCATATATTATAAAACATGTAAGTTTAGCCAGACGATGTGTTAGCATTTTAGATGTTTAATAGAAGCATTTGTGTGTCTCATTTTGTGATAGAGTCTATCACATCAGCTTAATTGAAACCTGGAAGGACAACATGACTTAACTAACAATTATCATTTTTCATGACCATCACATTTGTTCACCCTCACCAAACTGTATTCTTTATCTTGATATTAAAGAAAATTCAGACAACCGTTGTGCACCAATAATAAACACCCATGTGACGCCAATTGTACATGTTGCATTTTCGCCACCAGATTCTACTTCTTCCGTTGGTTTTTAATTTGCCGTGGGTTTTTATGTTTTGTCATTGCCATTGTTTAGTTTTTACACGTCCACAGATTAAGTATATGTTGTTTTCAAATTGAATTTTGTGCTACCACAGGTTAAGTTCGTGTTGTTTTCAAATTGAGATTGTTGTGTTCCAAGGTTGATTTTTTGTGTTATTTTTTAAATTAAGTTTGTGTGTCCACAGATTTACTTTGTGGTGTTTCCCTATTGAGTTTGCATGTTCACAGTTTCACAGTTTCAAATTAAAATGCGTGTATGGAAAGGAATGTTTTGTTGTCGAAATTAAAGTTTTGATGAAATTTTGTAAGTTTTTGTGTTGAAAATTAAAGTTTTTGTGTTATTAATTTTTGTTTGGTCTTGTTATTTGTGAGCCACCATAATATATTGAAAGTGCGATACAAAATTCTAAACTGGATTGACCAAAACTGGTTATCAACTTAGTAGATCAAAAATACTTGCACAGGGTATGACACACAAGAAGGTCAATGATTTGTATCTTTCTTGGCCGCCGATCTTCATCATAATGACAAATTCCATAGTAACAACTGACCACTAGGTGGCGGTATGATCAACTGATTGTAGATGTCAAAAGTTCAACATCCCTGTCTTTGTTGATTTTGAGATGGTTGCATTTGATGTTGTTTGCTATTGTATTTTGGGAAAATTGTTAGCGAATGCTATAGTATTGTCCCTCCAATATTTGTGATGTTCCTCGATCCCTGTTTTCAATTGTCGTCCTGATTCTCCTATATACATTTGATGATAGTCATTAGACGATACCTTATTTTATCACCCAGGTTCAATGTTCAGATGTTGTATTTTCCTTGTGTGAGATTAAAGCGTTGTTGTGGAGTGGTATGTTGTTTGAATGCCACTGACGCAGACTTGTTATATTTGCTGTTGATCCGACACAGTTTCTCGGGATGCCCTTCGCATTTGGTATCGTGACCATGTATTTGCTATGAGGCCGGTCGTAGTTGTTTCTATTTTGAAGATGAGTTTTTTTCCTCATTGAGATATTCCTTTAATACCATTTAGGTTGCCTTTTAATAATATCACCTCATCAAGTTCCTCTAGTTCAATTATCTTGTCCTCCCTGGTAACGATGATATCACATCTATACTTGAGAGTTTAGTCCAGTCAGAATAAGGTTTGACCCGGACATAATTGCCAAATAAATTTTTAATGCATCTTACTCAGAACTTTAAGCTGAACAACATATCAAAAGTCAAGAAAAGTCCAAGTGATGGAACATATTAAAAGTGAGGTTTTTCTAGTGAATACCATAACTAGCGGAAATATCATATTCATAAAATGCTGTTTTCGCTAAATAAACCTGGCATGTAGCATGTCTATGGATACAAATGTAGGTCTAAGGGTGGTAACAAAGATATATGTAATATGTCTATGGATAAATCTAAGGCTGATAAAGCATACTAGGACCATCTTTTGATGATTATATTATTATACATCTACTACATCATTTTCACTTGCTTAATAACTCAGTTGGTGTGTTTTAGTAGTTTAATTCATATGAATAACAAGAAATGTATAGATATGAATCATTTCAAAAACATCAAGGCATGTTATACTTCTATCAGTTTAAGGATTGGAATAGAAAACTACCTTTATAATTTTTTATCGTCATCAAAAAACTAATGAGTGATATGTGTTTACTCATCAGCATAATTAATATGTAAATTATGTAAAAGTATAATCAGCATAATTAATATGTATATTATGTAAAAGTATAATCAGCATATTAATATGTAAATTATGTAAAAGTATAATCAGCATAATTAATATGTATATTATGTACAAGTATAATCAGCATAATTAATATGTATATTATGTAAAAGTATAATCAGCATAATTAATACGTATATTATGTACAAGTATAATCAGCATATTAATATGTATATTATGTAAAAATATAATCAGCATAATTAATATGTATATTATGTAAAAGTATAATCAGCATAATTAATATGTATATTATGTAAAAGTATAATCAGCATAATTAATATGTATATTATGTAAAAGTATAATCAGCATATTAATATGTATATTATGTAAAAGTATAATCAGCATATTCAAATTTAATACAAATATTTGCAGGCTATATTTCCTTTCATTTACATTACAGTAGGAAATGAATTTAGCATGTTTGTAATCATCATCAAACCCCCCTTACATGTAAAGTACATCAAAAGGTCTATATAAATTACTAATTTGAATAATTAGCATAAACAACGTATATCATTTTCCCAATCTCTCCCATTGCAAGTAACATGTATTTGACAAGGCTTTGAATTAACAAATTACATATAGGCTACTGTCCAATATACCCTTTAATATCACCAAAGGTAACTCACATTTCTGTGTTGCTATTACGTAACGGAAAAATCAAGACAATAAATATTAGCCACCACATCTTGCATGAAATATCAACCTTATGGTATAATGATCTTTATGCATCTAACCAAGAATGATACAAATGTCAGTCCGATATTACTGATACCGGTGTATACTGATGTGTACCTATTGTTCTCATACACCGTACTGATATCAAGTCAACTTATTAGAACTTGAAGAAACACAATTTTCTCATACACTTTGGTATTATAAGCTGAGTTTACTTATATTGAAGGTTCACTAGGACATGAAGATATTATGTGATTCCCATTCCCTTCACCATTCTTGTCACCAAACTAAACTGCCAATATCTTTCACATCATTCTTTTATTTACTCCTGTCATCATCAGTGTCGTAAATTTACACAAACATGTGATAGACTGAAATGATACTTTCAAACCATATTAGTGTTAAAAGGAGTGTTTAGTTTCTTTAATTTACCTGTCTTCTCTGTTAATAATAATAATATTGTAAGAATTGAATCAGAAAAATATCGACATTGTAATTGAGCTCTGATTTGTCCCGCAATCAGACATTTTAAGTACTGACTAAAATTTCAATTTAACGGTTTGCCTGGTATAACATGAATTTACATAGATGCGAGACAAACGATTAGCTATGTCAAGAAGGCTATGAAATATCAAATTCAAATGTTACATTTTACTGAAAATACTACCATAAATTGAATGACGAAACTTGAAAGGGGTTTAAATTCTTACTAAGTCCATGGAAACCAAATAATCATAAGTTTATTCTAAAAATGAATTGTATTATTGGGAAATGCAAAGTTCTTGTACACATGATTGTTTTACAAGAATAAGAAATGATAAAAACCACCCACACAAGTGGAATCAAAATTGAATAATTTTTTTTTTTAAAGTGAGGTCAGCTAAAGTACATCGCAATATTTACCCCTAATATCCAAACAGAAATATTAATATATTGAAAGTCTCATGTCATAAGAATAAACATTGTCATATGAATTGGCCGGTATGGAACAACAAAGGAAGATGCCGTAGATGGCGCTGTTGATCGGCTGCCTACCTGTTGAGCGTGCTCCCAGTTTTAAAAAGACTTTAAGCTGCACATGTGTATTTCTACTGATTGTTTTATTGCGATACCTAGAACCGGCCTGTGAACTGTAGCAGGGTTTTAGTCCTTTGCTGAATTAGTAATTTCACAGAGCCCTTCTG
Source organism: Glandiceps talaboti (assembly GCF_964340395.1). Classification (NCBI taxonomy): domain Eukaryota; kingdom Metazoa; phylum Hemichordata; class Enteropneusta; family Spengelidae; genus Glandiceps; species Glandiceps talaboti. The sequence continues at coordinate 6,115,310 of NC_135567.1, read as the reverse complement.
AGTATATGTGTTGTGGCACCAGAATCAACACAGCCTCCCTGTCTTTGCCATTCAACCTACATGTACTTCAGTGTCTTGGGGGTGTGGCTAACAGAACGAATTATATGCTATGCAAGTACAAGACAGCCCCTCAATTCTTTTTTTAAAACTGCGTGGTTGAATAGCTGGACACAAACATCACAAACCAATATTTTCGATCAAACAATTATTAGCAGTCAGCGAACTTCGAAGTCATTCAGCTTCATATATAACAGGTGCTGGGTTGGACACTGCAGCAAATTCAAATTGTTAATGAAGTAATTTATAGTGAGTTAATGCTATGTAAACTGTGATTACACCCTTAAAAGAAAGACAACATGACTGTATTTACTGAAAATCCCAAGGATCTCAACTTGTTTCCAGAAATTACATTTGAATACTACCCTGTTAAATGCCTGTTCTGTCAATGGGAAGATTGCTGCTCTCGCGTCAAAACTGTTTGTCGAAAATCTAAATATTTTCAACATTACAGAAACATGGCTAAAGAGTGACGCCGATCCTGCGATCATTGATTTCCTTCTGTAGATCAGTGACTATACTGTCCATCAGTATTGTTGTTCTATTTGAATGGATGGTTAAGGAGCTATATTAACCCGTTCGAATCTTCGAGCCATCGGAAACCTTTTCAGTTATTGAGTCACTAGATATAACTTTCCGATCACCAAGTCAGTCTCTGCTTGTTATTGCGATCTATCGTCCTCCAAAAATGTACAAAAAATAAATCAACAACTTAACCACCGACTTCTGAATTCTCAACTCTTAGAAACAGCTGCACTGGTGTATTGTCATCTTCTGTTTGTAATTGACTTGGATTTTTGTTTTGAAGACCCTGATTCACGTGAAAGATCACTGACATTCTGCACTCTAAAGTGTTGGCCTTGTGGTTTTGCGACGAATTCATAGTGTTGAGGAAAGATATGCGTAAGTTTGAACCCAAATGGCGTATTTCGCAATTTGAAATTGATCGCTATTTTTTTCTAACCAAAAGACTTGCATACTTTCATCTGTGCGATAAACCGAAATCAACCTATCACTGGACTTGAAGAGAGGAAGCAGACAACAAAAAGCTATACAACACCGTTTCTGAGTTATCTAGTACCCAGGCATTAAAAACCAATACATGTGACATCCCTGTCAAGAATATTCTATACAAATTTCTAGAGTACTTCGAAACCAAGGTCTCGACGCTTCGGAATGGGCTCGGTGCCCAGCAACAATGAGCTGCTGATTGAAATAATAAGAAGGCTGTCAGTCTTATCATGTCATGGATCTATCAGCAGCCGTGGTCAAATCGACCATAACATTTTGTTAAATAGACTGGAATTTCGTTTTGGTGTCACTGGCCTGGTTTATATCATACATTCCCAATCGCCATCAACATGTCAAAGTGATGTCTGCAACATTTTCTATGTCACATTTAAAGTACGGTGTCCCACAATGATCAGTTGTAGGTCCTATGCTATTCACATTGTATACAGCTCCATTAGAGGATGTCATAATTAGCTAGATTCTCTATGTATATAAGATGCATAGATGTTTGGTCAGTACCTTTGTTTGCTGCACAAATATTTGCCACACCATATTAATGAATACTTTAATTTGTTAAACTATGACTACAATACAAAAATACCAGGATAATTTATGTGTACCTTCTGTTGAAACATATTATGGTAAACAATCAATGACATACACAGGTGCAAACACATTGAATTCAATAAATCAGGTCACCAGAAACGAACCGAGAAAACAGTGATTCATAGCATTATATAACATTATATAAAGATTTATTGAAAGAGAATACCTTCTAACAGTATAAAGTTTTAATATAATATATGCCTTCATTGTATTTTGTCACGCACAGATATGGGGGGGGGGGGAAGGGGAACGAGGGTAGAACTACATTTTGTATATTTATTTACACCCTAAACTTATACCATTATTTACTGTTTCCAGGCGTCAGACACGATTAGCATTGCTATTTTCTGACTCCTGTTATCCGATCTGATTGTTTGCTTCATTGTATTTACATTTGTGATGTCATTTTTCTGTTCTCTTTTTGGTCGGGTAATAAAATATATGGTATCGTAGCGTATATTTGCAAAAATGTTTACTTTTCATCATACAAGAATGGAAACATTCGCAAACTGTTAGACAAAGCCTGTACAGAGAAATTAATACATATATTTGTGACTTCCTGGCTCGATTACAGCAATGGTCTATTGTATGGAATTTCAAAATACCAGGTATATTGTGTGCAATCACTTTAGAATGCTGCATCCTGTCTCGTCAATACACGTAGTGTTGACCATATTACTCCTGTACTCATTGACTCACATTGGCTTCCAGTTGAGGTCAGGATTAATTTCAAAATCCTACTGATCACTATCAAAATAATCAACCATGTGTCACCATTATACCTGTCAGATTTAATTAGTATATATGTTTCAACACCAAATCTTTGTTTTGCTGAAAAGCTACTCATAGTCCAACCACATGGCAATTTCAATAGATCTTAGGGTCAGATGGCTTTTCAAGTGCGAGCACCCTCTCTGTTGAATTGGCTTCCATTTGAAATAAGAAAGACTATTGACATTTTAAAACTTAGTTTTAAAGACATATTTTAAGACAACATTTCAAGTAATACAATTTACTGGTCGGTTTTATAGGAAGTGGTTGATCTTAACTGGTTGTTTTCTATAATGGGTATGTTTTTATATATAGTGCTGATTTTTCCTTCTATGCGTGCTGTTATGTCTTTCCTTTTTTTTTTACTTTGCCATTTTTAATCTGTAGAATAGTATAAATTTTATGTTTCAACACCAAATCTTTGTTCTGCTGAAAAGCTACTCTTACTCTAACCACGAGGCAGTTTTAATAAATCTTATGGCCAGAGGGTCACATGTCTTTGTTGAATTATAGCCATGGTCAATTGTAACAGCATCAAATGTAAACTGCAGATTTTTCAGCTATGGCAGAATCAATAGAGACTGATATCATCATATGGGGGACGGAATCTAAAATTGACAGTTCTATACAAACAAGTTAAATATTTTACCCTGATTACAATGTCTTCAGGAAAGACAGGACAATACATGGAGGTGGCATCTTTATCACGACATACAAATCCATGATCGTAACCGGAAATCAACAAAACTGATAGCGGGTTGAAATTAAAATAGCTGGTTTAAAACCTTTCCTTGTTGGTTGCTTTTATAAACCACCAGACACCAAGATCGATAAAGTGGACCAACTGGAAACTGCTATGTCAAACCTAACTGGTACAAAACAATCTTGTAATGTCCTACTAGATGGCAAAACAATCTTGTAATGTCCTACTAGATGACAAAACAATCTTGTAATGTCCTAGTAGATGGCAAAACAATCTTGTAATGTCCTAGTAGATGGCAAAACAATCTTGTAATGTCCTACTAGATGGCAAAACAATCTTGTAATGTCCTACTAGGTGGTGACTTTAACCTTGGTGACATCATATGGGAAACACAGTCAATTCATCAAGGAAGTCGTACAACTGGTCTGTGTAACAAGCTACTTCAAATAGCAGCTAACATTTTACTAAAATAAACGGTAAATAAACCAACTCGAAGCGTTAAAATCTTAGACTTACTGTTCACATCAAACCCTGAACTCGTAAATAGATGCCAAGTAATACCAGGCATAATTGACTACGATATTACGATATTCCAACTGCACTCATGATCTTAAAGCAAAATTCAACTGCAGAAAACAAAGGAAAATTTACGAATTCCATAAAGCTGATCTCTACAAAATGAGGGATGGAGTTAACAAGATAGATTTATGAAGAAAGTAAATAAATAAATAAATAAATAAATAAATAAATAAATAAATAAATAAATAAATAAATAAATAAATAAATAAATAAAAGGAACAAAACCTGAACCTTACATCGAATGACGCATGGATCTTTTTAAAAACAGATCTACAAATTATGAGTGACCACATACCGACTAAGATGACATCCACCCGGTAGCATTCAATGTCATTCCACACCAACCCCAACACAAATTGCATTATTACGGAATTCGTGGTAAAAGTGTGAAGTAGATGGAATCCTTTCTAACCATGCGATAACAACAGACAACAACGTGTTGATGTTGATGGAGAACTTTCAACACCAATTGTAGTTGACCTGTGTGTTTCACACGGTACCGTATTAGGACCTTTTCTCTTCCTTTTCTATCTAAATGAGATCTGCGAATATTTCCAAAGATACAAATCTTTGATAATCTGCAGATGACTGCCGTTTAAACAGGCAAATCAACTATCTGAACGACCCTTTTCAGCTGCAAAAGATCTACATTCTCTCGTCTCTTGGACTGACAAGTGGAACATAAATTTAATTCATCTAAATTTTACATAATTAATACACAGCATCCTAAAACACAAACCGTATACACGTCTATCATATCAAAGAGAATGCCCTTTGAAACTGTAAAACATTATCCGTATTTGGGAATTGAACTATCAAATGACATTAACGGCATAGTAGCTATATGCCAACAGAACATTAGAATTTATACGCTGGAACTTAAAATCCGCACCAAAAGACATCAAAATAATGTACTTGTCATATTTGACATTTGTCCGTCCCATCCTAGAAATTATGCTTGTTGTACCTGTGACCCGCATACAACTACTGACAAACATGACATTGAAATGACTCAAAGACAGACAGGCCTGCTATGTTCTTCAACGCTACACCAAAACTGACAGTGGTACAGCAATGCTAAGGGAGCTTCAATGGGAACTATTAGAAAACAGGTAAAAGTTTCCCAGGCTAACCATGGCATATAAAGCACAAACTGGAAAAGTTGAATTACCAACAGAACAATACTTCAAATGTACAACAAAATCAACCAGACCATCTCATTCACACAGTCATGATCTTCAGTAGTTAAGAATGCTTTATATTCCACATAATTTAACACAAATGTACAATAAAATGTCAGAGAAGAAAGGCCACAAATGACTTTAAAATTCCTCGTCGTTTAAAAGTTCTTTCGATAACAATTTCAGAAGACACCCAGTGGATTAAAACAAATCACATTAAAATAGAGAGTCAACTGTCCTGCAGCGAAACCTAGCAACTCAACTTGAAATCATCAAATTAAATAATGTCTAAAAAGATGCGTCTTCAATCCACTTTTGGACATGTGAACAGTCTTAGCGCTACAAATATCAAATGGTCGTGCATTCCACAAAGAAGGTGGGCAAACTGAGAAGGCTCTTTGTCGGTATGTTTGTTAAAGTTGCCACACAGTTGAATTAAACGCAGCTTCTCGGCTGATCTGACAAGACGCGTAGCGGCATTTTGAAGAGTCTGTAAACAGTTAATTTAAATTTTAGTTATTCCATACAAGAGACTATTACAGTAATCAAGGCGGGACGTTACAAATGCGTCGATTATATTTTCTGTAGTTGTTTTGTCCCAAACGACGAATCGATCCAATTATGTGCAACGCGAAATAACCATTTCTACATATCTGACCGATTTAATTAGACATGGAGCCATCGCTATTGACAATCACGCCTAGATTCTGAACTGAAGAGGATGGAGTGATATCAATCCTACCAATCTTAAGGCTAGTTAGCACTGATACATCTGATTCTAGGCGTGAGGAGAAATGAACAACCTCAGTTTTATCATCATTGAGTACCAACATATTGGACATCATCCAGCTACGAATATCGTCGATGCATGCCTCTACATCAGCTACAACTTCGTCAGGCCTATTGCAAATAACATAAATACCTGAGTCGTCAGCATACATCATGTAGTCGAGGTCAAATACCGATCCTTATGGAAAAACATATTTCAAATGTGATGTGGATGCTTTAGTTGAATTGACTTTAACATACTGGTGGTGATTGATTAGATACGATCTGAACCAGGACAGAGCCATACCTGTGATACCAAAATGAAATTGCAGTCTATTTAACAAGACCTCATCGTATTGAAGGCAGCAGATAAATCCAGCATGACGAGAATTACATCTTTTTTGTCACTTAATGCAAGCATAATATCATTGTGGACACAGAGGAGCGCAGTTTCAGTACTGTGATTAGCTCGGTATGTGCTTTGACACTTTACATGTATGTATAGCTGAAACTTGGCGAGATGATCATTTAGCTACTGCGCGACAATTCTCTCAAGAACTTTCAACAAGAAAGCCAGATTGGATACGGGCCTATATTTTTTTCAGTACATTGTGGTCAAGATCAGGCTTCTTCAACAATAGACAAATGATTGATGATTTTTAATGGCGAGGGACGGCGCCAGACGAAAGTGAAATATTGTATAAATGAGCTAAAAAAGGCGCAAGAGAGTCAATACAGTTCTTGACAAGGTTTTTTGGAAGGATATCAAGTTCACATGATTTTGTAGACGACCGCTTTACTAGCGTTTTAACTGACACAGACTCAAACTCAGTGAAAATGTGATTTGGACTGAACAACAAGTCCGACGCGAAGCTTTGATACCTTTGCTTCAAAGAATTTGAGGAATTTGGATGGTACTTGGATGTCATTTTGAAATGCGTTTGAATTGGATGCCTTGGTACTTGATAACTCAATAATAATATTAAATAATCTTCTATTGTCTCCTTCATTAATGCTAGTCCGATGGAAAGCTGACTTTACTTCATCACAACGACGGAAATATTCAACCTGTTTAATATAGAAGATTTCCGATCGATTCCGAGTTGCGATGTGCGCCACTTATTTTCGAACTTACACACTTCTCTTCTCAAGATCAATGACAGTAGTTCCTCACAAAACCATTGGCCACGCACTTTCTGGGTGATGACATATTCAGTTATAAGGACAATCGCATCCAATACCTTCCTAACAGTTTCATGAAAAAATTCTGACAAGTATTCGGCGTTCATGACAGGTGGACAGTCTGCAATACTATAGTCTGCGATGCTGACCGCAAGTTTGTCATGTAAGTCAGCCTTGTCAATTGTTCAGAAATTCCTTCACCAGATGTTGAACTTGCCATTTGGTGGTCGCTGAATTTTCAAACTGAAATAACGATACTGTGATCGCAGATTAGAGATACGTCGACCGTGACAAAGTGCAGGAACTGATCATTCGATCAAGTTATCAGCAAGTCAAGAGTATAGCCCTTGCTAGTGTAGGTTCGGATACATTTTGTTGTAAACCCATAGAATACAAAAGTTCGACAAACTTCTTTGTATCCTTTAAGTCGGTGTCCACAAAATAAAAATTGAAGTCACCTGCGTATAGAAAGTGGCCAGACGATGGTACAGCTGTTTCCAGGCGCGTTGAGAATTCGGAAATAAACTCGCCGATGGTAACTGTATTCTTTGTTGATTTTTGAGGATTAAATGCAGACATTGACTCGACGATTGAAATATGAAGTCTAATGCTTCGAAAGATTGAAACGAAGATGATCGCTTCTCAATGACGGGAAGGTTGGAATGGGCTAACACTGCTACTCCACCCCCTTTTTCTCTTTGAGCGGGGCTGCTGATAGATAGTGTAGCCGCTGATCGAAGAGAGAAACTCGGCAATAAATGGGTCATCTTGACTTTTGAGCCATGTTTCTGTAATGGCTATTTTAAAGATGTCCAAATTTCCAGTCAACAATGTAGACATTACAACACTGATCTCCCCATTAATAGAACGTACATTCCCCAGACCAGTATTTAGTTGTAATTTCTGGAAGCATTAAGAAACTCTCGGAATTATCACTAGAACAGAGTCACGTTTGTTTTTAACAAGGTGTGCACTCCTAGGTGTTATTATGGTACGAATAGGTAGCGACTCAACATAAGTAGCATCAATGGAGATAGGAATTTGCCGTAGTAGCCTGTTCCGCACATCAGATCTTTTGACCCAAGACAACGATTACTAATAATAGTTGGAATCGAAAACTTAGGTTTGGGGTGTTTGCGTTCAGCTTTACGACAACGATAACAAAATGAAGACTTGAAAGAAGGTTTTGCAAACCGCATACGTTTTGCCATCCACTGACCCCATGACAACGACTGAGTAGACTGATGTATGCATGACCAAGACCTGGCAGCCATGATGGGTCGAGAACTGCAATATATCAGTACATGAAAAAGTTAGCTAACTTTCTGTCTCAATAGATGAATACAACGCTGCAACAGTTCACCGTTCGGTTCCAAGTATCACTTTAAAACAATTGTCATAAAATAACAGTAAAACGGTGACACGTGGACTCTAATATCGAATAAAACTACTGACAGAATCAACAGGTGGGCAGCCGATCAACAGCGCCATTAACATTTAAATCATTCATTCATCTGCCAATGTGAAGAGTATCAAACCACAACAACCTTTCATGTCATTGTATATCATTTATTAAAACAAAACAATTCTTAAAATAAATAACAATGCAGAATCCGAGCAGATTAGTTGTAGATACAAGCCTTGTTACACTGTTAGATGTACTTGTTGTGGTGTCAATGTAAACGTATCAAAATATTTAAAAATTACATCAATCAACATAACATTTGTCAGCAAAGATAACTTTGTCATCGGACGTATCAAAATATTTAAAAAGTACATCAATCAACAGAGCATTTGTCAGCAAAGACGATTTCATTTTTTAATACAGTAAAACATTTTTAAAAAATTAATTACGCAAAATCCGAGCAGGTTAGTTGTAGATACAAGCCTTGATTCACTGCTAGATGTACTTGCTGTGGTGTCATTAAACGATCAAATTTTTTTAAAAAGTACATCAATCAACGGAATATTTGTCAGCAAAGATAACTTTGATTAAAAATCAAGGGACATAACATGAATGCTCATATATCCTATAAAGCATAGTGGCATAGTTGTTAGTTTGTTAATTGCATTATTAATGATTTTTTATTTTGACTTGTGTGTTGACACTTTCGTGTTGTACGGTAATCGACAGTAGGGACCATTTCCCTTGTCGTATACTTGAAATTTTGTCGTTTTCACTCCTTATGAGGACACATTTCTCTGTTAATTTCAAAAGACTACAGAGCACTGTGTGCAACTCTTGTTTCTAGACTCATATACTTCTTTTCCAAATTTAGCATTTCTTCTAGATTTCGTCTCAACTAAAACCTGTTTTGTGTGGACTTTTGTTTGTCATTTGAAAGATAGCATTGTACTTGTCGATTTAGTTATATTTTTTCCCGTCTTAATGAGTTTACCTCTCTAATTTTCATTGATCAGAAAATACACCATTATATTACGGTATAGAATATAAAATTATCAATGTTCCAGCTTGAATGTACAACTTTGAGGTTAGAGAGCCTTCAGTACTTAAAGGGGAGGGACAGGGAAAATCAGACGCTGACTTATTCGTAAAATGTGACCCTCCCCACTTCCATCTTGATGAAAAGTGGCCCTCCCTCAAATTTATGTCCTTAAAAGATGACCCTTCCCTGTTAAAGTAGTTCAAAACGTGGTTTAAAATGTTGTCAGAAATGTAAAGGGACACAAGTCTCACAATCATTGGTGAGGATTTAATCCCACTGCTGTCATCAATGTTGAAAGTTTTAAAGGCATTGTTATTAGCCATTACTGTCACCATTAGATGTATGTGAAGGCACTGCATTAATAAATACCTGTGCACTGAGCTGAAGACCACAACTCACAATGATTTGATTGGCACACTCCCGTCATTGCCGGGACCAAGGTCATGATCTCTATAACAGTATCCATAGTATCTTACCCAACTGTTCCAGTTGAACACCTGTTAAACCTAATCATCTCCTCACACCACAACTGACAAATACTCCATTACGTTGGTTGTCAGCAACCATTTGATTGATATAGGCTAATGTCATTGGTACCTAACCGTAACCCTAACTCTAACCCTAACCCTAACCTGAATGGCAGCAATGGGTTTGGAACCGATGGCAGCAATGGAATGACTAAAAAAGAAAACAATGCAGTGCTATGCAATACAGTGAGTAAAATAAAATACGACCCCCCCCACCCCCAATCATATTTCCTAAAATATTTCTGTCCCCTGAGAGATAATTTGTAAAACGTTACCCCCTAATTCCCCTGCCCCCCACCCCTGTAAATAAATCTCTCCCCTGTGACCTTTCGAAAGATCAGAATGGCTTCCCAGCTGTTCTACATGTACTATATAGCACTACTCTTACTGGACTTTGTATTTCGACTTCTTTTCTGGAGCTTTCACTATTGATTCGACTAGAGTTGTGCATTTTGACTTGTTGTGCTGTGCTTCAGGAATGAACTGTGTTTAACTGGTATATACTTTGTTTGGGTGTTAATGATGACCATGCTAGCCATCAGTTGCAATATGTCAATATCAGCTGCACATACAATGTTTGTAACCGAGTCACATGAAAAGTGTGATATGACCCCCACACAATAGCCCATTCCCATAGTAATATGCAAATTAGGGCTAAAAATATGTCTTTTTGGTCAAACCTATAATTCTAAAAGTACTCAGCAGATTGGCTGAAGTTTAACAGGGGTGCATCTGTGGTGTATCGATGAAGAAATGATAAGCATATAATGATCTAATCAATATTATGCAAATTAGGTGTAAACATGTTCATTTTTGGTCAAACATTTATATCTCAAAAAGTACTTGGTCAAGGAGACTGAAACTTGGTGAGATGTTTACTAGAAGTGTTATTCCGCAGATTTTCTTCAAAGTATTTTAACAAAATTGGCCCTAGCAACCATGACCACGCCCTTAGCAACAACCGAATGGCAGTATATTTTGGTTAAATAAGAACATCATCTGGTAGGCAAGTGAGTAACATTTAAAAAATATATGCAAATATCCCTAGCAACCATGATCACGCCCATAGCAACAGCCAAATAAAGACATATAGTGCAAAGATAACAGGAATTGAAAGACAAATGAATAAAACATTCAAGAAATGTAAGTGTGCCTAGCAACAAGACCATGCCCATAGCAACAGCCAAATGATCACATATATTGCAAAGATAACAATGGGGATTAATAGACCATTGAATAAACATTCAAAAAATGTGTGTAAATTTGCCTAGCAACAAAACCACGCCCATAGCAACAGCCAAATAATCACGTATATTGCAAAGATAACAGAAATTGAAAGGCAAATGAATACAAATGTACTGAGCAACAAGGCCACACCCATAGCAATAGCCAAATGATCACATATATTTTGAAGATAATGAGGATTAATAGACAATTGAATAAACATTTTGAAATGTATGCAAATGTGCCTAGCAACAAGACCACGCCCATAGCAACATCCAAATGATCACATATGTTGGAAATACAATATCAGGAATTCATACACAATTGAACAAAAACATTCAGCAATGTATGCAAATATATCTAACAACATGACAACGCCCATAGCAACAGCCAAATGATCACGTATATCACAAAGATAGCAACATGGTCGGATTGGCAACTGGATAGTCATTCAGCAAATGAACACCTATTGTTAGCATGGACGAGCATATGGATAAACATTTTTAAAAACTGTACAATTGTGCTACAACACCATTGGTGGTATTTTTTCATAGTAGGGATTACTTGAACATTTTTTACACATATTATAAATTACGTCATCAGTTCGTTTAGAAATTGCATACTGAAAGCAGATTTTAGTTAATTGCAAGTGGTGCTCCAGTAAGTAGAATACTGTGAGTACCTTTTAAATAACTACGCCTAAAAACTTGGAAACTCAGGTTGTACCCTGGGCCTTTAATGGTGTCTGAAACTGTGATTTCTTTAGGTGCGAATAACTCCCGTGTTTCTGTTTGCCATGGTACTTACGTTTTACTATCTTCAATTGTCATCATAGTACTTCAGATTACTACAGTTGGATAGAGCGGACCAGTGGGGGCAGAGTTACACAATGTATCTCACTGTCTAGTGCATTCACATCCTAAGTATTATAGACCGTATTCAGACAATCAACAGTCATAGCGGACAATGTCAGTGTAACTTTTATTAAGTTGGATTATTGCTAATTTTGATTTGTTTGTTTATGTTTTGTATCAGTCTGGTGATACACCACTCCATACAGCTTCTGAATATAACAATATTGAAGTAGTACGAATTCTTCTGGAAAGAAAGGCGGATTTCGATTTGAAGAATAAGGTAAAAATTATCTTCTTTTAAACAAACAAATAAATATATTGTTTATACCATGACACTCATGGAATGTATGTATGTATGTATGTATGTATGTATGTATGTATGTATGTATGTATGTATGTATGTGTATGTATGTATGTATGTATGTATGTGTGTATGTATGTATGTGTGTGTATGTATGTATGTATGTATGTATGTATATATGTATGTTTCACCCACACACGTGTGTGTGTCTGTCTGTCTGTCTGTCTGTCTGTCTGTTGAATTGACAAATTTATTCCAGTAGTATGGAATGAATTGTGTACAAGTATTGAATGGGGCATTCTGTTTATTTTTGTTATTGTGTTTGTGTTCATGTAGAAAGGGGAACGACCATTTGATGTTACAAGGTCAAGCGAAATAAAACGGCTGTTGATGCACCATATGAAGGTAAATACAAGTATATATGTATATTTAATTTCATTTACATTTCATCGTATGTCCTATTCAGCACTTATAGCAGTGATATGCAATACCTATATGATTCGGATGTTTTTAAAATTTGTACCTTTGCAATATATAAATGCATGATTCCCCAGAGTATGATTTCGAATATACATTTTTGAGTTAAACAGTGTAAAGTTGGCTATAATTTTATTTGACAATATTTTTGAAATTATAGTTCATATGAAAAAATTAGATAGTGAATATGCTAATAAAGTATGTAGAATAATTAGTCTGTAATAGTAGATTTAGTATGTTTATGTATTTTATACCAAATTAATTATGTTTTCCTTTAATTATTGAACATACTACAATTTAACCATAAAGTGAGTGATACTGTTATTTCTTATATATCAATTTTATTCAATAAACTATTTTTGTAGACATTATGTACTTGTACATACAAAATTATAACACTCTGCTCTGGTTTGATTTATTTTCATAATATTCATAGTCTGTGTATGTACTTAATAACAAATTCATAATTTGAGTATTAGCTAACAATGAAGTGCAGTGATTGAAATTCTAAGTATCTAATTGTATATACAGTTTATCCTTTCAACAATCCAATTAAATTATTCATGCTAACAAAGTTAAACACGATTTTTAAATGTTTATTCATCCATCTTGTGTTTAATTATTATTTTATATTCATATTATAAATTTCATTATTATTTTCATTTGTTATTCAAGTATATTTATGTAAAACTATTCATTTATTTAACTTTGACAATAGTCAGTCAGTCTACACAGGTTACAAATGCTTCTAAACATGGATCCCAAAATATAGTAAGAATATAATGTGTTAAATAATAACATACATTATTTACATTGCTTGTGCTATATTACAATTGTCTGAATATATTATGTATTTCACTCTTATAAAGCAACAAGATTACCAAGAACTGATGAAAGAGCCTGGAGTGAAACAGAAGAAATGCAAACTATTTTTATGTGGCTATGCAGCTGTTGGAAAATCTACATTGACTAAGTCATTGCAAGGGGTATGTTTATAATTATCATTGTAAAACCAGTTAAATATATACGTAGTAAGTGTTTATTTATGTATACCAGGTATCACAGTTTTATGTATTGTAACAGAATAGAAATGGTGCACCTAATAAAACATACATATCATATACATAGATCATAGCTGAAGACTAAGTACTATCCAAGTCTATAAATGGTACACCTAATAAAACATACATATCATATACATAGATCATAGCTGAAGACTAAGTACTATCCAAGTCTATAAATGGTACACCTAATAAAACATACATACCATATACATAGATCATAGCTGAATACTAAGTACTATCCATGTCTATAAATGGTACACCTAATAAAACATACATATCATATACATAGATCATAGCCGAAGACTAAGTACTATCCAAGTCTATAAATGGTACACCTAATAAAACATACATATCATATACATAGATCATAGCTGAAGACTAAGTACTATCCAAGTCTATAAATGGTACACCTAATAAAACATACATATCATATACATAGATCATAGCTGAAGACTAAGTACTATCCAAGTCTATAAATGGTACACCTAATAAAACATACATATCATATACATAGATCATAGCTGTAGACTAAGTACTATCCATGTCTATAAATGGTGCACCTAATAAAACATACATATCATATACATAGATCATAGCTGAAGACTAAGTACTATTCATGTCTATAAATCCCTTGTAATCTTTCTGTTGTCTTTCACAAAACCCTTTGTAGACGTCAGACTGCATTACGACACAGCAGGGACATATATGGATACCGCTGCAATCTAATCAATCAATGCACTCTGCAAACAGTACATATTATACATTTGGTCGCCTAAATTCTTTTCTTCACGAAAAGTGTTTTTGTAGAAAGAGTGTAAGAGCTCAGACCCCATTCTGACATATATGTGCATACTGGTACTATCGAACCAATTGTAAACACTACATATCACAGACTCACACACTTGAATTATATTTCCATAATAAAATTTCTTGTAGATATCAAACCACCTGTGATATTCCAAAACCAGGGATTAATGTAAACCTCGGTGAAATTTATTGGGATTTGTTTACGTTCTGGAATAATATATGTTACACATAATTATTTTTATTTTCACAAAACTCTTTGTAGGAAAAGTGTCCGACCTCAGATCACGACCCCACACCAGGGATTGATGTAAATACTGTTAAAATAAGATCCAAAGATGGTAGTCATGAAGAATTCAGCTCTTGGGATCTGGCAGGTCAACCTGTATATTATGTGACACACAATATGTTCATTGCAGCTGTGTATTCTACATTCATTCTACTCTATATAATAGCTGATGAGGAGAATGGTAAACTAGTGAGACCAAAGACCTTGAAAGAAAGTCAGAAAGAAAAAGTATGTAATACTATCTTAAATATGGTATTTGTATTTGTTTTATTTATACTTAATAGCATTATAGAGTATTTGCATAGGTCAGTACGTTTTAGTCGGAAAATTGTAATTTTATGACTACTACAGTTGATAAGTATGTTACGTTTTTGACTTCATCTGGTATCTTAAATTGGATAAATGCAAACAGAAACGTTATTTTAGAACTCAAGAAACTAACAATCAATAGAGGAAATATTATTTAAATACATAATTTTTGATATAAAGCAGTATATGATAATTTAATAGATAATTTCAAATGCCATTTAAAAGTTAAAAGGTTGAATACACTTATATGCCTAAATCATATGTGTGTGTGTGTGGGGGGGGGGGTGTTTATTTTAAATCCGTAATTATATCTGTATATTTGTTTATAGGTACTGACGTGGCTGAGATTTATCAAAGCAACCAATGCATCAAATCAACAAGATTCAAACACAGCGAGTGGTCCTTCGGCTAAACCATCAGTGATACTAGTAGCAAGTAGAGCTGACCTGGTAAAACCAAATCTCAAATATGAAGGTATGTGAAATTTAAGAACCTCTACATATAGTTCGAGAAATCCAAAGACATGTCCTACTTTCATGGAAGAAAAGATTAGTGTATATACATGTTGGACAGACTAGTGTTCAGTCAGACTGCACGCTAATTACGAAATCTCCAAACTTTTCAGCAAAAAGACAGAACAACACATGGAGATAACTAACCATGTTTATTTGTGTTTGTATGTATGTGTGTGTGTATGTGTGTGTGTGACTGTGTGTGTCTGCCTGTCTGTCTGTGTATGTCCAGCCGTCAAGCTGTCTGTCTGGCTGTCTGTATGTCTGTCTGTCTGTATGTCTGTCTGTCTCTGTCATCGTTTTCTCAAAAACAACTGAGTAAATTCAAACGAAATTTGGTGCACATATACGTTAGGGTAATGGCTAGAACTGGTTAGGTTTTGGGTAAACATTTCATGGATATTAGTGAATCATTTCCACAATTAACAATTTTCTTTACTAAGGTTAGATCTTAAGACCACACACATCAAATTCAATATAATTTCATGTATACATTGATGATTACAAAGTGCATGTTTTGTATTAAACTTGATAATATAGCTTGTACTTTTAGTTAATCATTTTCATATTTTAATGATCTTCAGTAGTTAGGCTATATCCTAAGAATACACGCTTCAAATTTAATAGAATATGACACATACTTCAAGCAGAGTACGGACCACATGTGCCAAAAAGCTTGTAGATGTAGGTTTTAGTTTTTAACCACTTCCATAGTGAATGATTTTCAGCAATTATGCTATATATGAAGAGTGCAAGCTTCAAGTTCTATATAATTTAATATATGAACTCATGGTGCCAGAGTGCACCTTACTCATAAAGCTTTCTTTGGGTGAAGCTAACATTTGTCGAGGGTGAGTCGTAAATAGTTGGAAAATCCTCGAGCTGCCTTTGAGTTCCGTTCACTATATGGTGTTGATCTTACCTTTTGTTAGATTTCTTCATTTCTCTCACCGAGTGTTACTTTATCTAATGGTAGCGGTAGAGGGCGATGTTCATCGACGGCCAATCTTTGATTTCCATATTATTGACAAAAGTTGAAAGAGACATTGTTTGGGTAGTGACACTCTCAGTACCGCTGATAACCAGAAACTTGAGACGTCTGATATCTCTTGAATTAATCTCTAGGAAAACAGAAAGGGAAAATTGACAGTGTTGGAACATCAAAAGCATTACATGTGCATGTATTAACAAACTTTACATAATTTAACGCTTTGCAATTTGTCTCATTGGGTTTGCATTTACATATCTCTATATCATCGTCGTAAACTCATGGACCTTTTAGTTTAATTTGGTCAGTTTCTTTGGCCTGTGGGGGGGGGTGGATTAGTAGTCGATTGGATTGAATGCATGTATGTATGTATGTATGTATGTATGTATGTATGTATGTATGTATGTATGTATGTATGTATGTATGTATGTATTATGTATGTATGTATGTGTCTGTCTGTCTGTCTGTCTGTCTGTCTGTCTGTCGATCGATCGGTCTGTCTGTCTGTCTGTCTGTCTGTCTGTCTGTCTGTCTGTCTGTCTGTCTGCCCGCCCAAGCCCACCCGCCCACCCGCCCATCTGTATGTGTGTGTATATATGTATGTATGCATTTATGTATGTATGTATGTACATACGTACGTACGTGTGTGTGTGTGTGTGTGTGTGTGTTTGTGTTTGTGTGTGTGCCCCTGCCTGGTGCCTGCTTTTTCTTCTTTTGTACATCTCATATTCTTCAGAGTTTCAACTGCCTTAATATGACGAAGGTTAGTCACATTTATTTTCTAGTACAAAAATGTTGAATATAAATATTATTCCGACTGTACTATGGATGCCTGGATATCTCATAAATCAGTGTTGTATATTAAGTATGTTATGATTTGTTCTCTGCACCAACACTAGGTCACTACTATACACAGTTGAATTCAAACACACGAGTCATTCTAAAGTATGCCGACAACATTGACCTTACCGCAGATTATGACAGCACATTTGACAAACAAGATATTTTGTTAATTGGTCAAAGCAACAACCTTTAATGTACATAACACTTATAAAATGAGTTTTGATTTTATTAGTGGTTGTCAGTGTACGGGAATATTTTGGTAAGAGAGAAATTGTAAGAATAGTTTTTAAAAAATACCTTGTTGACAGAGTTGGACCAGACAAATTAACCAAGACCAGGTGATGGTATATGCCCTCACACAGTGTATACCGAATGTAAGAGTGTATACCAAATCAGCTGTTCATAAACCAAGTTATATACAACTGCCAAGGTGACGCATTACTAGCATATTTTACTAAACCTATCAGCATATTTAATACTGGTGCCTCTTATTGTTACGAAGGTTTGTTGTCTATATCTAATACATCACTCTGATATTTTCGACTACTTCTCTGAAAGTGGTGGTCGGATTGCTTTGTTATTGGTGTGCATGTGCTTTGAGGAAAGCTAGTCAGTGTTGTTCATGTCATGTTGATACAAAATTAATCATTTTCTATGTTCAGTACTTTTCGTCAAAACAAAGCAATAACAATATCAATAATCAAGTGGTGTTACAAATTGCAAAGGTGATAACATTGTTGGGTGGACAAGTGAATTATCACTGAAAAGTTGCTGGAAATATTCTGTATTGTTCTGTATGTATGTATGTATGTATGTATGTATGTATGCATGTATGTATGTATGTATGTATGTAGGTATGTATGTATGTATGTGTGTGTGTGTATGTATGTATGTATGTATGTATGTATGTATGTATGCATTGCATTGTAGTGTGCTGTGTTGTACTGTATTGTACCGTACTGTACTGTACTGTACTGTACTGTACTGTACTGTACTGTACTGTACTGTACTGCACTGTACTGCACTACACTACACTGGCATAAAGTCACAAACTGTATTTCCCTCTCAGGGAGATGGATAATTCAGAGTTGAAAATTAGAATCATGACATTACATATAAACTGTACAATAATCATTTGATCATAGCCCCTGGCATTCGTTTCTTACTCACCTGTATAACCTTGAACCTCACTTAAATTCAGTAATCTGACATTAATGTCAGGAATACTGACATGTTCCCAAGGGAGTTTCAATATCGCGTAATTGGTTGATTTGTGTTTTGTAGGTGTGCGTTGGTGAGTTATCACTGTACTACACTTTGAGCAAAATACTGATCGTCTACACAACATATTGTTTATATATTTACCTAACTTTTACCGCACTATAGACGATCTTCCTAATCACTCTGTTTGTCCAGGGAAAATTATAAGACAAAGTTCCAACTTTGATTTTTGCTACCATTCTAGTAATGTCCTCACTACCTCAAAAATTGAACCAAATTGAATTTTAAACAGCCTATGCAAACGTTTTCTTCACCATCAGTATAGTGTTTAATGTCAGTCATTTGTGTCATAGACATAGGTCATTGCTTTACTTGAATGCCGGCAATAGCATATCTCTTTCTAAAAATTACTTTGTTTACAAAACATTCAATTGTCGTTTTTTTCTTTTTAGCACAAATGACCTGAGGTTCAGTAGTGCTATAGGGATCACCCGCGTCTGTCTGTGTGTGTGTGTGTGTCTGTCTGTCTGTCTGTCTGTCTGTCTGTCTGTCTGACTGCCTGCCTGCCTGCGTGCGTGCGTGTGTGCGTGCGTGCGTGCGTGCGTGCGTGTGTGTGTGTGTGTGTGTAAACAAGTTAAAGTCAAAAACCGCTGAACCGATTGCCATAATATTTGGTGGGTCCATTACCTTGGGTGTCTAGTTGGGAAATTGTTCAAACGAAAATGACCGCAACACCGGTTTGTGATTTGGGTAAAAAAATGTGATTTTTGGTCAAAAAGTTAAAGTCAAAAACAACTGGGCAGATTAGGCTGAAATTTGGGTGAAACATTCTTCAGGGTAATTTTACTTAGAACTGTTGATGATGTCAACAATCTATAATTCCAAAACTACTGAGTAGATTGGGCTGACATTTAATGGGAATGCATCTAGGGATGTATGGATTAAGAAATATTAAGCACACAATGATTCCATGAGTGGTATGCAAATTAGGTGTAAACATGTTCATTTTTGGTCAAAAACTTATATCTCAAAAAATACTTGGTCAGTGAGTCAGATTTTCTTTAAAACATGTTGACAAAATTGGCCCTAGCAACTATGGCCATGCCCTTAGCAATAACAAAATGGCAGTATATTTTGGTCAAATAATAACGTAATTTGGTAGGCAAGTGAGTAAATATTCAAAATATGTACGCAAATACCTTAGCAACCATGACCACGCCCATAGCAACAGCCAAACGATGGTGTATTTCACAGAGAACAGGGATTAATTGTCAATTGAAAAATATTCCAAAAATGATATTTTCCTAGCAACAAGACCACGCCCATAGCAACCGTCAAATAATCACATATATTGCAAAGATAACAACAGGAATAGAAAGGCAAGTGACTAAACATTCAAAACATGTATGTAAATGTGCCTAGCAACAAGACCACGTCCATAGCAACAACCAAATTAGTATATATATTGCGAAGATATCAAGAGGATTAATAGATAAATGAATAAACATTTAAAAATGTATGCAAAGATGCCTAGCAACAAGACCATGCCCATAGCAACAGCCAAATAATCATGTACATTGCAAAGATGATATCAGGAATTCATACACAAGTGAGCAAAAACTTTCAAAAATGTATGCAAATATATCTAACAACATGACCACATCCATAGCAACAGCCAAATGATCACGTATATTGCAGGGACAATATCAGGAATTCATACACAAGTGAACAAAAACTTTCAAAAATGTATGCAAATATATCTAACAACATGACCACGCCCATAGCAACAGCCAAATGAAAGTGTATATCGCAAAGATAGCAACATGGTTGGATAGGCAACAGGATAGTCATTCAGCAAATGAACACCTATTGTCAGCATGGACTAGCATATGAATAAACATTTTTAAAACTGCACAGTTATGCTACAACACCATTGGTGCTAGTTGTGTCTTTTTGTTGGGGAGGGGTAGAAGCAGGCAGGTGTCAAATGGCATCAATTTTCCATATACCATTCCAGGAATGTCCCTCGTGCCTCAAAATTTCAAGCAAATTTAATATCTATAATCACGACCTTTATAGTCTACGTAAAGGCTTTGTTTGCCATGAGTATATAGTTATAATGTCGGTTTACACAGTCTACGTAAAGGCTTTGTTTGCCATGAGTATATAATTATAATGTCGGTTTACACAGTCTACGTAAAGGCTTTGTTTGCCATGAGTATATAATTATAATGTCGGTTTACACAGTCTATGTAAAGGCTTTGTTTGCCATGAGTATATAGTTATAATGTTGGTTTACACAGTCTACGTAAAGGCTTTGTTTGCCGTGAGTATATAGTTATAATGTCGGTTTACACAGTCTACGTAAAGGCTTTGTTTGTCATGAGTATATAGTTATAATGTCGGTTTACACAGTCTATGTAAAGGCTTTGTTTGCCATGAGTATATAGTTATAATGTCGGTTTACACAGTCTACGTAAAGGCTTTGTTTGCCATGAGTATATAGTTATAATGTCGGTTTACACAGTCTATGTAAAGGCTTTGTTTGCCATGAGTATATAGTTATAATGTCGGTTTACACAGTCTATGTAAAGGCTTTGTTTGCCATGAGTATATAGTTATAATGTCGGTTTACACAGTCTACGTAAAGGCTTTATTTGTCATGAGTATATAGTTATAATGTCGGTTTACACAGTCTACGTAAAGGCTTTGTTTGCCATGAGTATATAGTTATAATGTCGGTTTACACAGTCTATATAAAGGCTTTGTTTGCCATGAGTATATAGTTATAATGTCGGTTTACACAGTCTATATAAAGGCTTTGTTTGCCATGAGTATATAATTATAATGTCGGTTTACACAGTCTATGTAAAGGCTTTGTTTGACATGAGTATATAGTTATAATGTCAGTTTACACAGTCTATGTAAAGGCTTTGTTTGCCATGAGTATATAGTTATAATGTCGGTTTATACAGTCTACGTAAAGGCTTTGTTTGCCATGAGTATATAGTTATAATGTCGGTTTACACAGTCTACGTAAAGGCTTTGTTTGTCATGAGTATATAGTTATAATGTTGGTTTACACAGTCTATGTAAAGGCTTTGTTTGCCATGAGTATATAGTTATAATGTCGGTTTACACAGTCTACGTAAAGGCTTTGTTTGCCATGAGTATATAGTTATAATGTCGGTTTACACAGTCTACATAAAGGCTTTGTTTGCCATGAGTATATAGTTATAATGTCGGTTTACACAGTCTACATAAAGGCTTTGTTTGCCATGAGTATATAATTATAATGTCGGTTTACACAGTCTACGTAAAGGCTTTGTTTGCCATGAGTATATAGTTATAATGTCGGTTTACACAGTCTACGTAAAGGCTTTGTTTGCCATGAGTATATAGTTATAATGTCGGTTTACACAGTCTATGTAAAGGCTTTGTTTGCCATGAGTATATAATTATAATGTCGGTTTACACAGTCTACGTAAAGGCTTTGTTTGACATGAGTATATAGTTATAATGTCGGTTTACACAGTCTATGTAAAGGCTTTGTTTGCCATGAGTATATAAATATAATTTCTGTTTACATAGTCTATGTAAAGGCTTTGTTTGCCATGAGTTTATAGTTATAATGTCAGTTTACACAGTCTACGTAAAGGCTTTGTTTGCCATGAGTATATAGTTATAATGTCAGTTTACACAGTCTACGTAAAGGCTTTGTTTGCCATGAGTTTATAGTTATAATGTCGGTTTACACAGTCTACGTAAAGGCTTTGTTTGCCATGAGTTTATAGTTATAATGTCAGTTTACACAGTCTACGTAAAGGCTTTGTTTGCCATGAGTATATAGTTATAATGTCGGTTTACACAGTCTACGTAAAGGCTTTGTTTGCCATGAGTTTATAGTTATAATGTCGGTTTACACAGTCTACGTAAAGGCTTTGTTTGCCATGAGTTTATAGTTATAATGTCAGTTTACACAGTCTACGTAAAGGCTTTGTTTGCCATGAGTTTATAGTTATAATGTCAGTTTACACAGTCTACGTAAAGGCTTTGTTTGCCATGAGTATATAGTTATAATGTCGGTTTACACAGTCTACGTAAAGGCTTTGTTTGACATGGGTATATAGTTATAATGTCGGTTTACACAGTCTACGTAAAGGCTTTGTTTACCATGAGTATATAGTTATAATGTCGGTTTACACAGTCTATGTAAAGACTTTGTTTGCCATGAGTATATAGTTATATTGTCGGTTTACACAGTCTATGTAAAGGCTTTGTTTGCCATGAGTATATAGTTATAATGTCGGTTTACACAGTCTACGTAAAGGCTTTGTTTGCCATGAGTATATAGTTATAATGTCGGTTTACACAGTCTACGTAAAGGCTTTGTTTGCCATGAGTATATAGTTATATTGTCGGTTTACACAGTCTACGTAAAGGCTTTGTTTGACATGAGTATATAGTTATAATGTCGGTTTACACAGTCTACGTAAATGCTTTGTTTGTCATGAGTATATAGTTATAATGTCGGTTTACACAGTCTACATAAAGGCTTTGTTTGACATGGGTATATAGTTATAATGTCGGTTTACACAGTCTACGTAAATGCTTTGTTTGTCATGAGTATATAGTTATAATGTCGGTTTATACAGTCTACGTAAAGGCTTTGTTTGCCATGAGTATATAGTTATAATGTCGGTTTACACAGTCTATGTAAAGGCTTTGTTTGACATGAGTATATAGTTATAATGTCGGTTTACACAGTCTACGTAAAGGCTTTGTTTGCCATGAGTATATAGTTATAATGTCGGTTTACACAGTCTATGTAAAGGCTTTGTTTGCCATGAGTATATAGTTATAATGTCGGTTTACACAGTCTACGTAAATGCTTTGTTTGCCATGAGTATATAGTTATAATGTCGGTTTACACAGTCTACGTAAAGGCTTTGTTTGCCATGAGTATATAGTTATAATGTCGGTTTACACAGTCTACGTAAAGGCTTTGTTTGCCATGAGTATATAGTTATAATGTCGGTTTACACAGTCTATGTAAAGGCTTTGTTTGCCATGAGTATATAGTTATAATGTCTGGGGGGGGGGGGATTGGACAATTTAATTTACATTTCAATCGTCCATCATCAATGGCTTCACTTTATCAGACAAAATAATCCAACATTACCTATTAAATAGCCTAAACTGACGGCATGAAAACATTAGCTTAGGTATGTAAATTCTTGGGTGAAAGTAAATGTGGGTGATTGTTCTATGATTGTACATATCTTTCCTTCCAGCTGAGGCAGTTGCCGATGAAATTCTGAAAGAGGCCCAAGAGAAGTTCGGGAAGTACTTTGACATATCTGACAAACGATTCATTTTGAATTGTAAGGATATCGAGAGTGACGAAATGCAGCGACTGAGAAACTTGCTATGTGAGATAAAGGTATGGTTGAGTAGAGTAAATCATTCTGTATTACACATATATGCAAACTATCTATAACCCCCGTTAATCTGATATTAATAAGTTACAAATTAACAAATCCACTGGGAAAAGAATTGATCACTTATAATATTCACAGGACTCAAAATACAGGCCATCAAAACTAACACCGGTTTCTTAAGTTCGGTGTCTATTCAGTCCTGCCTTGTTCTTGAGATGCACTAACATCTAAGACATTGTGAACATTTGCACAATTGTCTTGTTTCACTAGAAACCTAACTATATTATCGGAAATAGCATTTAACAATGCTCATTAGCAATACTGATTAGCCATAGCTGTGACCACTTTGGCAATCATATACTTTGGCAAATCTTGACTTTACATTATTTGTTTATTTCTTAAAGATATGTACTGAACTGATGACAAGTTGGAATGGCCTTGACCTTGTCACATATACATACTATTAATCAAAACTGTCTAAGTGTCATGAAGTTTGATTATTTACAGATATCAAAAGCTAGGATGATGCCATACATCTGTGAGGAGATACTTGAACAAAAAGACAAATGGATCACAGACGAAAGATTTCCTGTGATGTATTGGACCAACTACGTCAAGGCTGTTAAATCAATTAGTGAACGTAATGAAAGCTTTGAAGATGATTTCCTTAGAAATGTTACAAGCTACATCCACGATATGGGAGAGGTATGTCACTTTATATATATCTGATAGTTATAGTAAAGTTCTTCACCTATATTGTTTTAACAGGACAACTTTGGTTAACCAACTGTTATTTTAAAATACCTGAGCATTATCCAAAGTTGATCTGTTAAAATCAATAATGAGCATAAAGATATGTAGTGTAATGACGTTATACTTCGAATTCGATGAGTGTTTACACTAGAACGTACACCTTATTACCTACAGCCCTTTTACACAACTGATTACGGCCACCCACTGTCATGTAAATGCACAAATTCACTATATATAGCACATATTGCACATCTCAGTCAAATAATCTGACATTTTCCCCCAAAATCTCAGTGCGAATTCCATTAAGCTGACAAGGACTCGTAGTGTAACAACCTTAGAGAGGCTTCGGTAATTACAGGTGGGGGGGGGGGGTGGGGGGTGGTACATGGAATATTACCCTCCCCCAAATTGATGGTGCGTGCGCTCTCACCCACTGTCACTGTTCTCTTCCAAACCTCTGGGTTGAGGTGAAGTAGACCACTTCATTGTAGTATTCCTAACCCTAGGCCATGATTTAAGACAATATTGCGCTCTTCATTACCATGGTTACAGGTCGTAGGGTAAGGAAATTAATTTCAGCATAATTACCAAGTTTGTTATTTGTGCTTCTGTCATTTACATACCTCATCGGGTTATACAATACAGTCCCTATCACCAAAAGGATCATCTGGTTTATTCGTGGGTGACTAGACTCACTGATCTCAGCGAGTCTACTCGCCCACAAATACACCTAATGATCATTTTGGTGAAACAGACCATAGTGTAAATACATAATGAAATAATATATTCGTCTATATATATAAAGCATTGTAAATACACACACACATAATATACGACTGTCAAGGTAAAACACAAGTCTTGTTTGACATTACATAATACCTGATGGACCCTAACAGTGGAATTTGTAGCAGTGGAATGTAGAACCGGTGGTAGTGATGAGACACCAAAATCACTAAACAATGCTAATTCTGTACAGACAAATACCCACCTTTTAGCTTACTTTTGGGTGTCCCTCGGCTTCCCCTTGTGTATTGCAAAATATAAACCAATGCCTCCGGCACCCTGTGGCCTGTCCGCCTAGTGGTCACATGACCTTGACTAGCCAATCCCCAGTATTCCTTGGCAAATCGATGAATTTCGTAGAATAGCTAAAGAACTCTGCGAGTTTTATCCTCTTGTGCCAAAATTGAAACGAGTTATCTCCTAATAAGCGGTGGACACTTCGCTGAATACCTCAGGATTACAGCTAAGTCGTTCCTTTTTATTCTCGTGTGTTGCATCTACATTTCGTGGACATATTTTTTTTTCTCAAGTTCATTGGCGCCTCATTTGGCTATCGGGCGCGATTGTTGTACTTGTATTTTTTTTTTAGCATTTGAACTTCCTTCACAATGTCGGATCAGTCTTCCATAAGTAAGTGTGGCCACTCCATCATTGCGGGAGATGGCCATGATCTTTGTGCAGACTGCAGATCCTGTCGGCCTAACCAGACATGCGATTTCTGCAGTAACTGGACCGATCGTCAGTGGAAAAAGTTTTTAGAAAGACGTGGCGAGATCGATGACGTCATCCCTCAATGCACTACGGTAAGTACTTCCAAAGAAGGTATGTCTGTTTCTCCTATTCTGGAAAACTGTCTTTTTCAAGGCAACAGTTTTACCTCCATTAGGGATCCTGGAGTGCCTGCGGTTGCCGCCGCACCATCCCGGTCGAACCCACATAGGGATTTATGCTCCACAGAATCCGATCTATCGCCCAATAGACGGGATCCGTATTACCTCCCTCGGCGTTCCCAGCCTGATGACAGACAGGTTCGCCCGATCAAAAATACGATCGTTCAGGGAGAGGCAGAACGTATCCCCACTACGGAGGTCAGGGACATTTCCTTTGGTCAAGGTCAAACCACTGCTGTGGTACGTAGTAATTTACCACAGGCGGCAAATTCGAGGGGGCAGTCCAGATACCGGACGCCCATCGATTCTGTGACCGACCAAACAGGAGTACAACCCGGAGTTTATTTCTCTCCTTGGGGCTACTCCTACGTTCCTTATAACCAATTTCCTGTGACAAACCCTCAGTATTTCCATCAGTATACAAGGGTTCATCCACAGATGACTGGGAACACTGCCTTTTTACCACAGGGAGCAGTACCCTATTTACCACAGGGAACAGCACCCTCTATGGTACCCAGTGTTCCCTATGCCTGGCAGCAAACCATTCAACATGGTTTTCAAGGGCGGACTCCACCTGTTACTAACCCCACACTGGGCCTAGTGACAATGAGCCCCCACCCCCAGGGGAACCAGGAGGCCGAAGCAGGAAGTCAACCTCACCCTCTCGGCCGTCTCGTTCCAGTAGTAGGTCTACTACTCGGGATAGAGCGTCATCATCCGATCATTCCATCTCAGGGTCAAGACACGATGATCAGTCACGCTTTAGACATAGAGACCTTCCAGATCATTTTAATCGTTAAACTCGGGAAGGACGCAGGTCTCCACAGGTATCTAAGGATGTGTTGGAGATCCATGCCTCTGATGATGATTTTAGCGACATGGAATCCCATTCTGAAATATCAGTCGGGGCAGCCAGTCGCTGTCCATCAGCGGCCACTAATCGTGACAAAGTGGCCTATGAAGAGGTAATTTCATGGATTTACGAGCAGTTTCACGACTGTAAATGGCCGGCTCCACCCAAGCCGTTTGAATCCCGAATGTTTCAGTCGCTGGGGGAGGAGTCACAAGCGTCATCTTACCCTACTACGTCTCTTCCTTGGGCTGATTCAGTCTCGTCTCAACAAGCACAAATTGAGAACGAACTGGCAGGTATGAACGACAGGGATCCCCTTCCACCGGGTCGATTCCCCTGGTTCAAATCCAGGTCGAAGTCTTACCAGGTTCATACATCTGAACCATGGCTAGGGTATCCAAAGTTGGAGAAGGAAGCAAGGTTAGTTGGTGACAACTAAACTGCTTTCAAATCTTATATGGTTTCTCGCTCCTTCGTGAGGTCCTTGGGTGAATCGTTGTCTAAGAACATACGCATTCTATCACACCTAGACTGGTTTATCGCCACGGCGATTGAGTTGACTAAGAGTGGTCCTATGTCAGACACGCAGAGCAAACTCCTCTGTCTTTTTCGCTCAGTAGCGACGAGTGTGACTGATCTCACAGACTCGTCATTACGTCAGCGGGCATCGCTCATTTTGTCAGAACGTGATGCCTTCCTTGAGCAACTAGCACCGAAGTACACCCCAGAACTAAAACTAGATGCTAGGGCTAGCAAGACGACTAATTCTAGAGTTTTATTTGGGGGCTCGCTGAGCAAGATGGCTAAGCAAGTTCCGGCCGCAACTGAGAGGGGTCCAAAACTTACAAAACCCACTTAATTCCAGGCCACTGCTATGCCTCAAGCGTCTACGTTTACGCCGACTACAAGACAGCAACCACAAACTAGTGGATACAAGCGTCGAAGTCAAAGTAAGAAACGCTCTCGTAAACCCAGAAAGGTTCAGGGTCAGGCTGCGAACACTAGACGCACGAGTCAGCCGAGTAAGCCATCCACTTCCTCGACCAATCAAACACAGGGGTCAGGAAGTTGTCAGCAGTTCTCCTGACTTCCTTCCCGACAGGACCGTGAACCCCACATACATCGGTCCAATGGGGAGGGGGGGGCGTATAAGTTTATATGCAAATCATTGGGAATGCATTACGTCAGACGAATGGATTTTGTCTACCGCCTTGCTTAAATTAACTGACGACATCCTGTGGGGCATGGAGGAACAGAAAATCACTGTTCTTGCTGCAATCGATGATTTTTATCGGGATGCCTTTTATGACCAAACAGGGAATAGTCTGTCCACCGCAAGAGTGAGTAGACAAGATTGTAGTACTAGTAAGACTTGTAGCGAAACAAACCTGCATACAAGCCAAACTATTTCTGTCCCTGTTGGGTTTGATGAATTCCATCATTTCACAATGGGCACGCCTCAGAATGTGACCAATTTAGCTCTACATGTTGGCTCACTGGCACCCCAGTATCCAATCAGCAGAGTCTATGGTTCCCATCCTACCACCCCTTTTTCCGCACCTACGATGGTGGTTGGACAAAGAGGCAATGTTGAAAGGAAAACAATTGTCGAGTTCGAAAACAGATATTTTCCTTTTTACCGATGCATCCAAGATGGGATGGGGAGCCCATCTGGACCACCACTGGACCTCAGGTACTTGGGATCTACCATCCAGCCTCCATCATATCAACTGGTTGGAAATGCTGGCAGTTGTTCTAGCTCTTTGCCAGGTCGAACACCTGGTGTCACACCGCTGTGTGCTAGTCAATACCAACAACACAACAGTGGTGGCTTACATCAACAAAATGGGGGGGGGGACCAGGTCACCGACCCTATGTTATCTCACCTGGGACCTAATGTTCTGGTGCAAAGACAGGAAGATAACACTAAGGTCGTGGCACCTTCCGGGGAAGTGCAACGAGATTGCAGATGCACTCTCGCGCTGCATCCAAGTTCGCCCCACGGAATGGGAGATTCCACAGAATGTAGCCAATCAAATCTTCATCAGGTGGAACAAGCCTGTAGTTGACCTGTTTGCGACATTTCTCAATCGCAAACTGCCTCTTTTTGTATCTCCAGTACCAGATCTCAGAGCAATGGCAGTGGTCTTTCAGTTGGGAGGGGTTGGAGGCCTACACCTTCCCACCTCTACCCCTACTACCACTAGTCCTCAGAAATATTCAAGAGGAAAAGTGTGTACTATCTCTAGTTGCACCACTGTGGCCGAACCGCTCGTGGTTTCCAGTGTTACTGTCTCTCCTAATAGATCTCCCATGCAAACTGCCCCAGAGGGAGGATCTGTTGTCACAGGGATGGAACATCCTTCACCCACATCCAGAGACATTCCATCTACATCCATTCAGATTGTCAAACGATCTCTCATTGCAAAGGTCTTTTCTCACAAGACTGCTGTGGTCATCTCAAGACCCCAGCGTGCGAGTACCCTTGCCACTTACGGGGAAAAGTGGAAGAGATTCTCTAGTTGGTGTAATCAACGATCGATTGATCCACTCCAAGTTACTACACAACAGTTAACTGCCTTTCTGTTTGAACTGTTTGATGTACAGAAATTAGCTGTCCAAACCATAATGGTATACTGCTCAGCTATTTCTAGTACCATTAGGAGTGTTGGGGGCCAGGACTTTGGACAAAATAAGATCTTATCTAGTTTGATAAAGAACTTCCACATTAAGAGACCGCCTCGGCCCATTTCAGCTCCCCAGTGGAGTCTGTCTCTAGTTTTCAACGCATTACAATCTCCCCCTTTTGAACCTCTTCACCAGATTTCATTGGAATTTCTCACACTTAAAACGACGTTCCTACTAGCTCTTGCGTCAGGCAGTCGTAGAAGCGAGATCCACACTAGATATTAGACAGGGTCGAATCCAGTGGTTACAGCACCAAGTTGTACTTCGGACTCACCTAAGTTCATTGCTAAAAATCACGTTTTAGGTTCTGTGGCTTCTCCCATTACCATAAAGGATTTAGCCACGCTGGTGGGATGGGACCGAAAAGAACGTCTTTTATGTCCAGTCAGAGCTCTCAAGTGGTATTGTAATCGCACTAAGGACATTAGGGGCGATCGTACCTGCCTGTTTATCCCTTGGAAATCGGACAAATTGGATTGTATAACGGCCGACATTTCTAAGTGGATAGTTAATACTATTAAAGTAGCATACAGTTCTTCCACAGCTGATACACAGGAACTTTCTAAAGTTACTGCTCATGAAGTTCGTGCAGTGGCTACTTCCTGGGCACTCTGGTCTGGCGTATCCATTAAGTCAGTCATTGAGGCAGGAACCTGGTGCTCTCTGAACACATTCATTAGCTTTTACTTTAGGATGTCTACTCTAGGTCCTATCAGTTCGGCTCAAAATGTTGCTATGCCTTTCAGTGTTGCCATTCCCCAAGAACTGATTTGTAAAAGGTTACCCTTCCTTGTATTGTAATTATGGAAGGCTCCTCAACTGTCCAAATTTAGTTTCATCTTTACCTTCCGTAAGGGAATGTTATAACTTAGGGATGAATGGTCTGTGTTTGTCTGTCTGTCTGTCTGTCTGTCTGTCTGTCTGTCTGTCTGTCTGTCTGTCTGTCTGTCATTGTTTCCTTAAACAATGGCTGGCTCATTTCAAACTGAATTTGGAGCACATGTTATTTTGGGTCACAACTAGAACTGGTTAGGTTTTGGAAAACGTTCCACGAATATTAGTGAGCTATTTGCATAATTAATGTTTTTGGTAATTAGGCTATATCTTAAGAATGCACATTTCAAGTTCAATACAGTTTGGTACCTACTTGAAACAAAACAAAAGGCACATGCCCTAAAAAGCTTGTTGCTGTACCTTTTGGTTTTAATAAGCTGTTTTCTTAATGAGTGATTTCCAGTAATTAGGCTATATATGAAGAGTGCGAGTGTCTAGTTGTGTATAATTTCGTATACATATCTGTAATAACAGGGTGCACGTGTCTCATAAAGCTTATTGATGCAACACTTAGTTTTAATGACTATCTGCATATTCTAAATTTTTCAGTAATTAGGTTATGTCTTCAAAATGCACATTTCAAATTAAACTTTATTCTGTACATAATTCAAACATAACTAATAGCATATGAAAAGCTTGGTGATGTCAAATGACATAATGCACACAGTCTGTTTATCTTGTCAACCAATACCATCGGAATTCTTATAATCGTTAATCTGTTTGTTAGATTTCAGTATAATTTTTCAAAATGCATGTTTGATAAGTTGACAAAATTATCTTACAGTCTTGAAGTATTACACTTCATGCTATTATGTAGCAACTGTTTCCTTCAGCTTTGGGAAACAGTTGCAGCATAATAGCCCCTTTGGTAACAATGGGTAATAGATGGCTAACAGTGCCATCATAGTTAGCATCAAGTGCGTGGGTGAATTATTTACAACACTAATGTAATCTATGTGATCTTTGACCTATGAATGAAAACTCAAGGACGACAAAGACTTAATAATGCAGTTTAAAGTGATTGGCTATGATAATTAGTATGTATAGTACACGTCTTGTTTACAATTCTGTAATATTTTGTATACAAATGTTAATAAGTATGTGTATTTGATTGATATTTAGCTACTTCCCATATTTGTCAGGACCATTGACTAGATTAGTTCCAAGTGAACTATTTTTCCATGGGTCTCATCAGAATATTTTCTTATTAGTGATATTTCCTGTGGTATTGTTATTATCTTGTGTTTTTGGTGGAAATAAAATGCAATTCAATTCAATGCAAAATTTATAATCGATCACCTAGACAAGTTTATAACTCAATTTTGCAGGTAATATACATCACAGTGAAGTCGAATGGCAATGAAGATATCGTTGTATTAGATCCACAGTGGTTATGTAACAGAGTATTTGGTCCAATGCTGGCTACTGAAATATTCACCAAATATGCAAAAAGGCTACCTCGATCAGAAACAGGAGTGTGCACCAAACAAGAGATCCAAGATGTCCTTGGAAAGGAAGCTAATATCGATTCACTCATTCATCTCCTTGAAGAGTTTGAGCTCATTGCAAAATATCCATCTGACGATGACAGCACTAGTGAGGCCAAGTTCATAATCCCGGGTCTTCTTGAATACAACATGCCTGAAGATCAGTGGGAGAGAAGAGAGACGAAAAAGCTTTACTTTGGTAAAAGAATCCAATGTCGTGATGAAACAGATAGTTTTAGTGCAGGTTTCTTCCCACGATTACAAGTCCGTCTTCATAAGCTGTTCACTGATATAGGACGTCAGCCAAGTTGTTTATGGATAAACGACATAAAGTTATGTGATGTTATTGAAGCATTGGTGTACAAGATGGTCGATAGAAGAGCTGTTCATATTTGCGTTAGAGCTGCAAATATTGATGAAATCATCCATTGTGAGAGAGTGCTTGATTATGTCTCAAAACATGCCACAAATGTACTGTTTGCTTCGTGTCCTGGAACCAATGTCGATGAATTCGTTCTAAGTGCAGAATCGCTTCGAAATCACGACAAGCCTGAACAAGTAAGATACTATGCAAATGACTATGTACTAGAGCAAGCTAAGGTGAATATGAGAGTACATGACAAAGAGAAGAATTTGGAAGAAGATGCTAGAAGCTTACTACCCCACGGTAAGAAATATAAATTTGTACATAGTAATTTATATTTCATTCATCCATTTGCTCTGGAAGAATTTAAAGTTGGTACACTCAGCTGTCATATTATATGAATTATCAATCAAATTATTACAAAATATTCTTTTTTTTTCATTTTAAAATCTGTAGATTTCAGTCACCTGACTGAAGGCAGACAGGACATAAGGTGGGTATAGGTTTTTTGATACTTCAGATGTATTCTCTGTTTCGCTTTGCTTATTTTCTAAACAATACATTGCAATAATCAATAACACACTATGTCAACCTGGCAATGGCTAGAATCAAAAATGTTTATGATAATAATTGGCAGTCTAATTCATGGACTCACAAAATATCACCATCTGTCATGTGATGTAACAAATCTACTGTTAAATAATGATTTGGTACAAGGAGACAAATTCAAGATTTTTTTTTAAAACCATAATTATTCAAATTTATTTTAATTTTTTTTACTGATTTTTAGTAACTCTTGGATACTTCTCCTTGAACAAACCCATTACTTTATACTCATGTCAAGTCACAGCATTGAAATTTCCCTGTCTTATACACTCACAGTTAGACT
Organism: Glandiceps talaboti; assembly: GCF_964340395.1. NCBI lineage: Eukaryota > Metazoa > Hemichordata > Enteropneusta > Spengelidae > Glandiceps > Glandiceps talaboti. The sequence continues at coordinate 6,081,610 of NC_135567.1, read as the reverse complement.
TATAATAGCATTGAAATTTCGTTGTCTCATACACTAACAGTTAGACTTATAATAGCATTGAAATTTCATTGTCTCATACACTCAAAGTTAGACTTATAATAGCATTGAAATTTTCCTGTCTCATACACTCACAGTTAGACTTATAATAGCATTGAAATTTCCCTGTCTCATACACTCACAGTTAGACTTATAATAGCATTGAAATTTCATTGTCTCATACACTCAAAGTTAGACTTATAATAGCATTGAAATTTCATTGTCTCATACACTCACAGTTAGACTTATAATAGCATTGAAATTTCATTGTCTCATACACTCACAGTTAGACTTATAATAGCATTGAAATTTCCCTGTCTCATACACTCAAAGTTAGACTTATAATAGTATTGAAATTTCATTGTCTCATACACTCACAGTTAGACTTATAATAGCATTGAAATTTCATTGTCTCATACACTCAAAGTTAGACTTATAATAGTATTGAAATTTCATTGTCTCATACACTCACAGTTAGACTTATAATAGCATTGAAATTTTATTGTCTCATACACACACAGTTAGACATATAATAGCATTGAAATTTCATTGTCTCATACACTTACAGTTAGATTTATAATAGCATTGCAATTGTATTGTCTCATACACTCAAAGTTAGACTTATAATAGTATTGAAATTTCATTGCATACACTCACAGTTTGACTTATAATAGCATTGAAATTTCATTGTCTCATACACACACAGTTAGACTTATAATAGCATTGAAATTTCATTGTCTCATACACTTACAGTTAGATTTATAATAGCATTGCAATTGCATTGTCTCATACACTCACAGGTAGATTTATAATAGCATTGAAATTTCATTGTCTCATACACTCACAGTAAGACTTATAATACTATTGAAATTTCGTTGTCTCATACACTTACAGGTAGATTTATAATAGCATTGAAATTTCATTGTCTCATACACTCACAGTAAGACTTATAATACTATTGAAATTTCATTGTCTCATACACTTACAGTTAGATTTATAATAGCATTGCAATTGCATTGTCTCATACACTTACAGGTAGATTTATAATAGCATTGCAATTGCATTGTCTCATACACTCACAGGTAGACTGACTACAGTTTTCTCCTCGAACCAAACTACTATTTTTATGAGAAAACAAGATTATTGCTTGTATTAGTTACAGACGAAAAAAACAACGTATTTGTTCTTTTGTTTTTTCTGCCGGTTCTGCTTCATTGCATGTTTGTGTATATGTCTTTTTTACTTTGTTTTTATTTTTTGTTGAACCGAGTGAAAGTAAATAAAGTAATAGACTGCACGAATGTTTCTAACACCAGTTTACTTTCTGTCTTACTTTAGTAAAATGTTGATAATTTCATTTCATTCTATATACAGTGCCAAGTGGGATTGTCTGTACTGCAAGACATTGGGAATACTAACACCTGCTGATGGCGGCAAGGGTAGAAAAGAAGCCGCTGCCAGTTTACTATGTCAAGGTAAGAATATGGGAGAGATTTGATATTACTTTTTGAATTTCAGTGCCATAAGTAAAATAGTTAGCCATCGTTGATATTTTCCTGATGACAGTTATACACATATTATGCAAATGTTCTTTATTTGACAGAACGAGCTGTTGAAAAGCAAATGAAGAAACTACATTTATCTGAAGCAAAGGCTGGTGAAGAAGTGGTCGATGAATCAAGATTGGCTGGTCAAGGTGAGATAATTAGTATCTTACTTGGCTTCTAGAATGTCAAATTAATATCCCATGATGCCATCACAGGAGAATACATTTGTTTACTGAAAAATAATTTAGTTTGGCTAGAAAGAGTGGTAATGCTAAAATTTGAAATCCGCCATGATAATTACGAAACTGTAGACAGGTTGCAAAAATAAATACATTTCAATATGTGTGTGGGAAATAATCCAATGTTAGATATAAAATAGAACTTAATACTTGGAGTAGGTTTAGATTTGTAGTCTTTATAATCATTATTAAGTTCAAATTATTTGTAAAATGTTACCTGTCCATGTAGTCATAAGTGAAATAGTAAATGTGTTTATATACATGTTTGCCCAATAGCTTCTAATTTTCTACTGGATATTACCAACCTTTCATGTTTTGGTGATAGCTAACATAAATCATCATGCGTTTTTTTATTATAGGTGTTGACGGTGATGGTGTCAAATATGTACAGCAGAGAGGAAGGTGAGGAAAACAACTGATTTCTGTTATGCATTATATCACATTATTCTTGTTTGTATTTGTCAATTTTTTTTTATCACAGCTGAACATTCAATGTGCTGTAGGCATGGTGAACTGTCTGGTGTGTGTGTGTGTGTGTGTGTGTGTGTGTGTGTGTGTAAACGTGTGTAAACGACTTAGAATTCAACAACATTAGACCAACTGCCTTGGTATTTGATAGGGACATTCCTTAGGGCACGTAGAAGGAACATAAAATAATCACGTCAGAGATGTACGTTTTCTGACAAAAACAATGATTTTTTTTTGTCAAAACACAACTCCAAAACTACAGGGCAGAACTGTCTGCAATTTTATAGGAACTCTTTTGGGGGATAATAGTTTAAGAAGTGGTCATGACGAACTGTTCTTATCAGTGATATGTACATTAGGGCTAACAGTTTCTATTTTTGGTAAAAAATGTATAATTCCAAAACTACTAAAGAGATTGGGATGGAATTCAACGGGGATGCCTATGGAGATGTGCATTGTATACCCGGTATATGACATGATCATCACATTAGCGATATGCAAATTAGGTCTAAAAATCTCAAAATTGGTCAAATTTATCTTGAAAACTACATGATGAATGGGGCATGTTTCAGGAGGTGTTATTCTGCAGTTATTGTTCAAAATATTTTGATACAACTGACCCTAGAAACGATGGCCACGCCCTTAGCAACAGTGAAACGGATGATGCATATTACAAAGATAACAACAGGGACAGGTAGGTAAATGTGAAAAAAAAAATTAAAAAGGCAAGTAGATATTCCTAGTAGCAAGATCATGCCTCCAGCAACAGCCAGTTGAAGGTTTATATTGCAAAGATGAAAACTGGGAAGGGTAGGCAAGTGAATATAGATTTCGAAAATGTATGCACATATGCCTAGCAACAAGACCATGTCAATAACAACAGTCAAATGAATGTGTATATCGTAAAAAGCATAACAGATTAATAGGCTAGCAAATAAACATTAAAAAACGTATGGAAATACTCCTAACAACAAGGCCACGCCCATACCAACAGCCAAATGGTGGTGTATATTTCAAAGATAACAATAGGCATGTGGATAAAGATTCCGAAATGTTAGCAAATATGCCTAACGACAAGACCACGCCCATAGCAACAGCCAACTAAGTTGTGCTACAATGTCATTGTACTATTTCTTATATTTTCATATGACTCAGTCACATTATATAGTTACGTTATATATGTAGTAGTAGTAGTAGTAGTAGTAGTAGTAGTAGTAGTAATAGTAGTAGTAGTAGTAGTAGTAGTAGTAGTAGTAGTAGTAGTAGTAGTATTAGTAGTAGTAGTAGTAGTAGTAGTAGTAGTAGTAGTAGTAGTAGTAGTAGTAGTAGTAGTAGTAGTAGTAGTAGTATTAGTAGTAGTAGTAGTAGTAGTAGTAGTAGTAGTAGTAGTAGTAGTAGTAGTAGTAGTAGTAGTATTAGTAGTAGTAGTAGTAGTAGTAGTAGTAGTAGTAGTAGTAGTAGTAGTAGTAGTATTAGTATTAGTAGTAGTAGTAGTAGTAGTAGTAGTAGTAGTAGTAGTAGTAGTAGTAGTAGTAGTATTAGTAGTAGTAGTAGTAGTAGTAGTAGTAGTAGTAGTAGTAGTAGTAGTAGTAGTAGTAGTAGTAGTAGTAGTAGTAGTAGTAGTATTAGTAGTAGTAGTAGTAGTAGTAGTAGTAGTAGTAGTAGTAGTAGTAGTAGTAGTAGTAGTAGTAGTAGTAGTAGTAGTAGTAGTAGTAGTAGTAGTAGTAGTAGTAGTAGTAGTAACATTACCACTCTTTCTAGCCAAACTAAATTATTTTTCAGTAAACAAATGTCTTCACCTCTGATGGCATCATGGGGTATTAAATTGTCATTCTATGAGCCAAGTAAGACTACAATTATCTCACCTTGACCAATCAATCCTGATTCTTCGACCACTTCTTCACCAGCCTTTGGTTCAGATAAATGCAGCTCCTTCATTTGCTTTTCAATATTTCCACCTGTCAATGATTCTACTACTACTACTGTGTATTATAAGACCATTATCATATTCTCTCTAATTTATTTCAAAAAAGCAATCACCTACAGTGTAATGTCTTTATCAATCAATACACTAGTTATGATTTAAAGTTACATCCAGCATTAAAATAATGTTACCAATTAAGAGATGTAGTTTACATTATCAAAGATACAGTGTTGTAGTTTTATGCAAGACTGATTTTCCATGCATCTTATCTAGAGAAAGACAATATGGCGACAACATATTTAGTTTCTCATTTAAATTTCGGACATATGATAAATAGTGATAGCCATGTAATATCGTTAGATTTAATCAGGTCCATTTTAACCAACAGAAGTGTGTTAATACTTAATGATGAGTGGGGAACCTCAAAGGGAGGTATATCTACGGTTCACTGTCAGATAGCCAAGAAAGCTAAAGAAGATGGATTTGATGTACATGTCACAGCACTTGAAGCCAATCAGGAAGAGAAAGATGATGCAGATAAAGAAGGTATTCACCTCATCACTGCAATCAAGAAAGGTACGGCTAGATTAGACTTGACTGCTTTAAATGAGACACATCAGGTATATTTCCCCAAGTTGGAAGAAATTCCAAACTTGGAAGTGATCATCGGCCACATTCCTATCACAGCTGAGGGCGCTCTTGATATCAGAAGATCACGCCTTACAGACAAGAAGGTCTTCTTATTCTCTCACATCATTCCTGAAGACATCGAGGCCTATAAGAATAAAGAAGGCGATACATCGAAAGTGGTGGATGAGAAGGAAAGGCAAATAATGAAGCAAGCTGAAACAGCAGACGTATTTTTCTCTGTTGGTCCAAAGATTTTCAACCATTTTGACAGCAAGTTCCGAGGTTCATTAAAACCAATCCATCATGAGCAATACATCCCCGGTCCCGCTAAAGCCTTTTTCGATATAACTATCAAAGAACCAGAAGCCCATCATCAAGTCCAAGTCCTTACTTTTGGACGAGTTCATGGCGTTGGAAACCTAAAGGGCTATGACATCACTGCAGCTGCCATGAGCAATGTATGTGACCTGTATTACAAAACAAGAAAGAAGATCCCCCATTGGACTGTAAGAGGTATTCCCGAGGGTAAAGATGCGGAAACTAATGCTTTTATTCGAAGGCATCGTACATCGCGATATTTAGATTGCAAGCTATATCCATATGGAACACAAGCCGACATCAAAACCGACATCAAACAAAGTAATCTGTTCTTGATGCCATCACGGACCGAACCATTTGGAATGGTTGGGATGGAAGCCATTGCTGCAGGAATCCCGTCCCTGATAACAAGCAATTCGGGTTTAGCAGAGTTTCTGAAGAAGTATTTTCGACTCGATGCTAAGTCTATGATTGTTGAGGTCAGTCTTAATGAAGGGGGCACGGAAGATGATATTGAGAGTTGGGAAAATGGTATACTAAGTGTCCTGGGAGACGAATACACAGACCACTTCCACAAAGCTCAGGAAATAAAGGAAAAGTTGAAGGATTTGCCAGCTTTCAAGGAGTCACACAATAAGTTTCTTCAAATCCTGGGGAAATAAACATGAAAACAACACATAAAGCAAATAAAAACATATTCAGCGGTGATGATCTGTACACGTGATGCAAAAAGTATATATATATTTATATATACATTGTTGCAAAGAAGGAAAGAAGGACACAGTGTCAGACAATTAAACTCTGTTTCTTTCCAAAGAAAGCATATCATGCTGGATATATTTACAATAAATGCATAACAAGTGTCAACTTGCCAAGAAAAATAACAACATGTGAATTATTGCTGTGATATGAAAAGACAAAGTATGAAAATAAAGCATTGCATACTTACAGAGAAATTCAAAGTACACTTTGTAAGTAGAAGATATGAGAACAAATACAAATACTCATGACGTCATCCAATGAAGACATCTGATTACATTGAAAGGTTTGAGGCAGGTGTGGATGTCACATTTCCATACATGTATTTTCACTTAATAAACCATAGAGAAAAATAGAAATACATGTCAAAGAATACAATGTATGTCTTAGAGAAGACACACAGGGATCGTTATATCTACATACAGAATATGATAACTCACAATCAAACTGATATATTATTTCAAAATGTGGTCAAAAAACGTTTTTTCCATGGTTTCCACTAAAAATGATTTAGACCTGGAATCGTGTGGAAACCAAAGAGTGAATAATTACCAATGAGATCATAAATAGGTCCATGGATTTGTTTTATAATTATAACCCTGGTACATATACCTGCACTGAAAAGTGTTTTTACATATCATTGAAATACTTCCTGTAAGTGAGAAATGTACATAAATAATTGAAATGAAATTGATGATACCAATTGAAATATATATACTCGTCAACATTTTCTATTTTTGTGTCGTTTAGTACTTTATTAATCTTGATTAACAATTTATAGTATTTTCATAGTAACATAAGTGGAAATGAAATTGCTGATTCTAACTAAATGTGTCTTAACAAAGCTCATCAATATTTTCCATTTTATGTGTCGTTAGTACTAACAATTTATAGTATATTCATACTTAATCACAAAATTTAAAACAGAAAGCCTCAAAGTACTCAGTTGAACATTTTATATCGAATATAAATTACAGTTTTAAAAATGGGAAAATATAATATTCATGGTGACAGTGTTATCTTTGTCAGCAATGATAAATGTGTATTTGTAAGACTGTCACGTTTATCAGTTGTTATTTTTATCTTAACTAGGTGACAGTGTTATCTTTGTCAGCAATGATAACTGTGTATTTGTAAGACTGTCACGTTTATCAATTGTTATTTTTATCTTAACTAGGTGACAGTGTTATCTTTGTCAGCAATGATGAATGTGTATTTGTAAGACTTTCACGTTTATCAATTGTTATTTTTATCTTAACTAGGTTATTACTTTTTTATTATTCATTGACAAAACTTAATCAATGTTGAATTTTATTAAGATCATATATTACAAGTTGCCATGGTAACATGATATCATTGTAATGGACATTTCAAACAAATATTGATACTGTAATACTTAAACTCTAAGCTCTTTTTTATTCATGTTTTATGTAGTTTTGGGTTTGTAAAGGTTTGTATTTGCTTGATTTATAAATAAAAATGGTTGTGGATAACACTTTCCTGTCTATATTGTTATACATTAATACCTGATATATTGACTAGGTTGGAATGTTCACTTGAAATTGTACCTTAGAGGGGATCAACTTGAGACTTTCAAGCAATAATGTATGGCACGGATTTCTTGCCGGAGTTCCATTGCATTGTGTTTTATTGTTTGATGTTGTACATCCAAGAAATCCTCGCCACTAAAAGCTTGGTTTGATCTTTTGGTTTGTCTTTATTTTCTATTCAATGAAGGAAGCCATGAGGGAGAGAAAAAAGATATATAATTTTCTTAAACGGTTGATCGTACATACTTGGATATAATACTGATTGTTCTTAAAGTTCACTTTTTTTAAGACGTGGATGTAACAGCTGATAGACTTGAATAATAGATTATCATCTTACAATGGAAAATACTTTATACAATGTTCTACTGGTTATTGGACTTTACTACACACAGGATAGGACAGGATTCGTAAATTTTGGAAAATTGCCACAAAATGTCAATTCTAGCAAAATTGGCTAAAGATTAATCTAATCTTCGGTGCATAGATGTTTCTTTAGGTTAGAAGAGTAGGTTGGATTATTTCATGGGTATAATTAAAATGTTTACGTCCTCATTACGTTCCCACATAGATATACCACACTGCACAATTACACCAATAATCTGGGGAGGGAGGTTTTTTATTATGTCATCGATATAATTGAAATGTGTACTCCCTCCTTCCACTCCCAAATAAAAAAGACGACACGCTGCACAATGACACTGTGACAATAATCTATAATAAATGAATTAGACCATATTGACCCCTATTCAGAACAAGTGACCTTACAAACACCTGAGTATAATAAAGGACCAATCTATAGGGCATCAGAAATCTACCAGCATACTTGCATTGAATCACCATGATATTCTATTGACCATACTGAAACTATTTACTTTGAACGGGTAGTGAAGGAAGACGTTTACATCAGGGCAATAAACCATTATAATAACGATACAATCCTCTCAAAAATATAAACACTTATACTTCTTTCTTTCTTTCTTTCTTTCTTTCTTAATCATGTATATCTGTCCATCCGTCCGCCCCTCTGCCCACCCAGCCGTTCCGTATGTCTGTCTGTCTGTCTGTATATGTGTATGTATATATGTATGTATGTATGTATGTATGTATGTATGTATGTATGTATGTATGTATGCATGTATGCATGTATGTATGTATGTATGTATGTATGTATGTATGTATGTATGTATGTATGTCTGTCTGTCTGTCTGTCTGTCCGTCTGTCTGTCTAAACATTTGTAAACATATGTTACACCCAATCTGTGAAATTGCCCAATTCATGAAATGGGTAGGTAACTTTACTCAGTTCAGGAAATAGTCAATCGTGTTGCCTAGGTTATGAAGTGGGTATTGTAAGACATGCCTAGTACATGAAATGAGTATCTTTTATAGGACACACACACAAAAAGATACGGATCAAACAACTTTATTATCATGTATTTACAAACATGTCACTTCGCAAGTCTTCTTTTATTAAAATTCAGTGTAGCTTGTGTTTTTAATAGAGTTCGATAATCAACACCCCAGTTCAAAACTCTTTCCCAAAAAATTTAATTTGGTCCCTTTTAGATCGTAATCTATACTCTCATTTGCATAAGGTTGACCATTCCATGAACTGGGCAAAGTTACATGCACATTTCATGAATTGGGCAGTTTCACCGATTGGGTGTAAAATATGTTTATTTTTTTTTTGTGTGTGTGTGTGTGTGTGTCTGTCTGTCTGTCTGTCTGTCTGTCGTGTTTGTGTGTGCATATATAAATGTATGCTTTACCTTGCAAGTTGGTACCGTTTCTATATTGAAATATCAAATTAGATGAATACATAATACATTTTCAATATGGAACAATGCTAACTATTCGCGTACGTACGTACGTACGTACGTACATACATACATACACACATACATACATACACACATACACACATACATACACACATACACACATACATACATACATACATACATACATACATACAGTTTACACACAAATGTTGACGCACATGTTCTTTCTTTGTAACCGATGATAATTTTGTTTGGAGTGGTGATCCTGAAATGTGGCGTTGTTTGTCTGTTTATTCGATGATTTTGACATAAAAGTTAAAAATTGCGTTCCAGATATAGCCATAAGAATATGCTTTGTCTTATACACAGTTGAAGAAAAACACAATTTTCATTTTAATCATGAATGTATTAGTAATGCGTCCATGTTGGAATAAAACAATTGTCCACTCAATCATGTAACTGTTTGATTGTCCCCAGCTAATAACATATATCATATGGATCGAGTCAACGTGTGTGAAGTGTGTTTCGTGAGCTCGGACAAATTTTGTCTCTTGTCTGCGGAGTAAAGAAAACACATGACAGTTTGTTGTGGTTTCTCTTTTGGTTTGTGGATAGTAATGCTGTTAGGTTTTCCTTTTGAAACGTTTATTTGTGTACCCGAAAAAGGGGTGTTTTACTATTGGATGGAAAGACAAACAGGTTACTAGCCGTGAAACGTAGCTTTGCTTTTGTTGTCTGTAACGGTAGATAGTGAACATAGTAAAACATGTTGCTTTTCAGCTTACAGGTTATCCGGTATGGCCTAATAAACAATATGTGGGTCCGGTTACCCGACCCCACTTAGTTTTTCACAGGCGATCCTAAACTTTTTTCTTACATATTCGAGAAAGAAAATAAAATCGCAAAGATTGTGAAGCCTCGCTAGAAATAGTGGATGCGGAAACTGACATCAACTTAAAAAGACAATATAAAACTAATCTTCCAATCTGCAATGGCTGTACATATGATGGGAAGAAACCAATAACGTGGAAAACAAGGGAAACAGAAGTACCTGAACTAGACAGACATGTAAAAATAAAATATGATAAAATATATTTAAAAATATACCTACCCCACCTATTCTAAAATTGAGCGTAATTGGAACCACACAATTTTTTTAGGCCTAACGTCTATGTGGAGTGTTGTTGCATATGTGAGAAGTTGGTTAAGTAAAGAAGTAGTCGTTTTAAGACAGTGATCTAGTATATTACAGTCATGTAAGGGTGAATTGGGTGAAATAGGAGAGGGTTGTGAACAATGAGTGTGGATAAAAATGGGAGGGGGCACAAGTATTTGACTATCAAGGGGGGCTGTGACTTGATCTCTATGTCACTGTATAATTGCAAGAGGAATTATATACATTGTCGTTGCTTAGCGACAACGTTGCACAATGTCTACCGTATGTGTAATCATAAGACAGTCAATTGACAAGGGAATGTGTCTGTGTGTGTATGTGTGTGTGTGTGTGTCATTATCTTTCCTTTCCGTATACTCATCATAACAAAACCAATTAAAGTCACATGATATAAAATACAGAAGGATTATTTCTAAATTGCGCAGGAAACTGTCATCCCAAAGGACACTGTAAAATTTTAGCATAAACCATATAACAACTGAATTCATGGACAGTTTTACCATTAATATATTCTGGTGTATTCAGTCGAGGAGTTGTATTGTGCACTATCTTGGAGTTGACCAGCGATGTAATTTGAATATTATGTAATTCATATCCAATTCTACGGCGGCCCAAAGGTGACAGACGAAAACTAATTTTGTGCTATAAATAATTGATTTTTGAGGGCAAAATATTTAATAAAAGCATAACACTTTTATTTCATATGACAAAACATTAATTTCTTAGGTCAATATAGGAATATCAAAGCAAAGAACTACAATTTCTGTGACAAATAAATTCTTCAGAAAATTAATTTGCGAAACGAAAATGTTTATTCGTGTGGCCCAAACTTTATTTTCGCGTGATAACATTTAAATTGCGGGATAAAATGTTCAATTGTTGGTGCAATGTTTGAAACATTAGAACTGTTTTTTTCTAAAGTTTTCTAACAAGACTTAAAATACCTCATTGCAAACTATTAATCCTTAGAGCAGTACACCAAGTTTTCGTGAAAAAACTCTAAATTTGTGTAAAAAGAATTTAAATGTCAAGCCGGGATATGAATTTAAGTCCATTGCAATCTTATACTCTGACTGCAGAAACAACATTTGTCACCATACAACCTCCTTTTCTTATCGACGAGATTTACTTAACACAGGATGCAACATTAATGTTTGGGTATAAAAACTAACATTATTAACACAAACTACAGCCTATGTTGACCACATTTTAACATTGATGACTATGTACAACAAGGCGTGAAAATATTGACTAGGGTGTTTTGGGATTTATTAGTAACCACAATAGTATGTGATCATGTTATTTTCATAACATAAAAATCTTATGAGAACTGAATAAACTGTTAGTCATTCAAAATGATTCAATAGCTGAAATATTAGATGTATTGTTTTGTTCATGAAGTTACAGACTGTGTCTCAAGATAGTAACAACCTCCACAGGAAAATACTCGACAAATAAGATGAATAATAGTATACATGACATGTACTTGATTATGACAAAAGGTCAAGTACCTCTCAATGGTGGGGTCAAAGTTCAAATCAAATCACATTACATCATAACCATCATTAATTGCTAAAAGCGAAACTATTAGCATATTAAAATCTTGGATAATACCTGCATTAATCTGCATTGCTATCATTTTTTTCATTATATGATTCTCTGCATAAACATTTCTCCACAATCAATGCATACAATTCCAACACACATTATTCACTGTACAAAACTTTTAATGTATTAACCTTTACCCTTTGAACTTGGAACGAGTGATTCTAGCAGCCATATTGGAAGCAAGTAGAATATAGTGGTATAGGGAAGATATGAGGATTTAAGGTGTTGTCCTCTGAAGGTATATGCGAGGATTACATGATGGTCTAGCTCGGTTGTCGTGTAATATGACCATCTATTTGGCAATATTTGATTCTGTGGTAGACTAGTTCCAGACAGGGACAGTATTATGGAATTAAATAGAATCATCTTAATCCCAGTCTAGTCAAGGTCCCAATGAAAGGTGTCAAGTGTGTTTGAATGTCATGGTGAGCGAAGAACAAACGATTCATGTCAGTAATAATCCATCACAAATTGACAGGCTGTCATCATCACTAATTGATACATTTGATATTTCGTCTATCGAAGGAATTTAGCACGTAATAATGATATGCAAATGCCCAACTCCTCCTCTAGTCTGTTTAAACTAAGATTACGTGGGGGCACAAGGATGCCATCATGTTTATATGAACCCTGTGGGAGGGAAGACAGAATTATGTGCAATTATTGGGGACCTTGACTAGACTGGGATTAAGATGAAGTATTTAATATGTAATATTGTCCCTGTCTGGAACTAGACTAATTCTATTGTAAAACAAAGTGGTATTCAAATGTCTCACATAGCATGTTACCATTGTGTCAGGTTTGGTTGAAATCAGTTGGTGCATGTGGTATATGCCAGAGAGATGAGGATGCATTGTACAACCGACATTTGTAATAATTGCCGAAATTTGTAATAACGCCGATATTTGTAATAAAAATCACGTTTTTCATATGGAACTGAACATAATAGTACCCTCCAGGTTGAGCCCAACATAATAGCACCCTCCAGGTTGAGCCCAACATAATAGCACCCTTCAGGTGAAGCCCAACATAATAGTATCCCCTAGGTGGAGCCCAACATAATAGCACCCTTCAGGTGGAGCCCAACATAATAGCACCCTCCAGGTTGAGCCCAACATAATAGTACCCTCCAGGTGGAGCCCAACATAATAGTACCCTTCAGTTGGTGTCCAACATAATAGTACCCTTCAGGTGGAGTCCAACATAATAGTACCCTTCAGGTGGGACCCAACATAATAGCACCCTTCAGGTGGAGTCCAACATAATAGCACCCTTCAGGTGGAGCCCATTGGGGGCTAAACATTTTACTGAACCTGACTTCAAGTTGTGCTAAATGTGCAGAAATACATGCATTTTATATATTACATAGGTAACCCTTGTGCAGCATCCATTGCATTAGCTGCCCCCCCCCCACCCACCCACCCACCCACTTCCATTTCAATTCACTCAAATAAGCCTACACTGTACTCAATAATTTTAGAATTTACATTATTTCTTTAATCTGATAGAAAAACACAGAAAACTAACTGCAGACAAATGCAGACAAAATAAATATTTTATAAATTGTATAGTAAGTCAATTCAGACAAGAATGCTCTATTTGCAATATCTGTCTTTTATGTGAAAGTCTTAAAAAGGAGTATTGTTATGTAGTTAAAGAACAGCTTTATATGCCAAGTACAAGGTCAATACTGGAACAATGTCTTGTATGTGAAAGTCTTAACAAGGAGTATTGTTATGTAGTTAAAGAACAGCTTTATGTGCCAAGTACAAGGTCAATACTGGAACAATGTCTTGTATGTGAAAGTCTTAATAAGGAGTATTGTTATGTAGTAAAAGAACAGCTTTATGTGCCAAGTACAAGGTCAATACTGGAACAATGTCTTGTATGTGAAAGTCTTAATAAGGAGTATTGTTATGTAGTAAAAGAACAGCTTTATGTGCCAAGTACAAGGTCAATACTGGAACAATGTCTTGTATGTGAAAGTCTTAATAAGGAGTATTGTTATGTAGTAAAAGAACAGCTTTGTGTGCCAAGTACAAGGTCAATACTGGAACAATGTCTTGTATGTGAAAGTCTTAATAAGGAGTATTGTTATGTAGTAAAAGAACAGCTTTATGTGCCAAGTACAGGGTCAATACTGGAACAATGTCAAAGGGTGTATAAGGATAAATAGTTTGTCCTAATTCAACAAATTGATACAAGAAATGGGATTTTTGAAATGGTGGGTCCTCTAAAATACATTTCTTTGTCCTCTGTATCAACTGTTTCCAAACATGTCCTCTTGATAGAAGTATACCATCTGTACCACATAATGAGATACCATACATGACATAGTAATCATCAGTGATAAAACGAGCATCTTTAGCAGCTGCCATAAATTGATAAACCATCTGTGGGTAGCTACGGTCCATTTGAGTGTGATCCCTTTTATTCTGAAAGTGAGAACAGTAAAAGAGTCAACAAAATGCAAATTTTACAATGACCTTCTACCAACTGTATCTCTTAGCCTGTCTCAAGCTGTGCTGAAAAAAAAGTACTTTCAGCAAGTTTTTCTATTGATCACAGTGTAATCTTTCACTCCCTGATGTTTCATTATAAACAATTTTTTTATAAGACCAAGGCTGGCTTGTCACTAGATTAGATATCCCACAGTGCTGATATCCTGAAGACTCTACTTAAAACTCCATGGGTGAAATTTACACTAATAGGGAACTTGCAAACATGCCATGTTGAATTTGCATCATGGGAAATGTGATAATAAATACTAATCAATTAGTATTGTAAACAGTGTTTATAAATTGTTTGCAACCACGAATGATCAATTCATGGTTACCCTGACCATTGTGGGAGGTGTTTTTATCAGTAGCTCCAGATAAGGTATTACGATAACCACATATAATCCCATAGTCCTTTGCGTCTGAGCATGCCCAGTCTCGATTGCAAGTTACATATTAAACATCAAGGAATGAAAGATTATACTGTCATCAATAGAGAACTTAATCCTAGTAGGTAGATAAGCTAAGGGATACAGTTTGTAGAAGATTGTTGTAAGAATTCACGTAGATACCACATATACATGTAGATAATCCTCTCTGTTACTGAAATAGTCAAAGAGAATCAGAACACTTATTTATTCAGTAAAAATACATTGATGGTATGTATCCTGGGTATGTACATGTATTACATATATATCAATAGTTAACAATACTAAGGGGTGTATTACATAGACATACTCTTGTGTGATATACATCCATTGTTAACAATACTAAGGGGTGTATTACATAGACATACTCTTGTGTGATATACATCCATAGTTAACAATACTAAGGGGTGTATTACATAGACATACTCTTGTGTGATATATATCCATAGTTAACAATACTAAGGGATGTATTACATAGACATACTCTTGTGTGATATACATCCATAGTTAACAATATTAAGGGGTGTATTACATAGACACGCTCTTGTGTGATATACATCCATAGTTAACAATACTATGGGATGTATTACATAGACATACTCTTGTGTGATATACATCCATAGTTAACAATACTAAGGGGTGTATTACATAGACATACTCTTGTGTGATATACATCCATAGTTAACAATACTAAGGGATGTATTACATAGACTTGTGTGATATACATCCATAGTTAACAATACTGAAGGGTGTATTACATAGACATACTCTTGTGTGATATACATCCATAGTTAACAATACTAAGGGATGTATTACATAGACATACTCTTGTGTGATATACATCCATAGTTAACAATACTAAGGGATGTATTACATAGACATACTCTTGTGTGATATACATCCATAGTAAACAATACTATGGGATGTATTACATAGACATACTATTGTGTGATATACATCCATAGTTAACAATACTAAGGGGTGTATTACATAGACATACTCTTGTGTGATATACATCCATAGTTAACAATACTAAGGGATGTATTACATAGACTTGTGTGATATACATCCATAGTTAACAATACTGAAGGGTGTATTACATGGACATACTCTTGTGTGATATACATCCATTGTTAACAATACTAAGGGATGTATTACATAGAACAGCTTCCGGAAAACTTTCGGAAATTCTATTCCACTTTGGAAAGGTCTCTTTTTTTGATTGATAAAGGGTTAATAGATATGCTGCTCACTGTAGACATATCAAATCATGACATAAACTTGCATTTGACACTTTCATTTTCAAAATTAACCCATGTAAAAAGTTGCCATTTGGCCAAAAAATTGCCCAATTTCTTGGTATTTGCCAAAATATTGGCCAATATTTTGAGACTTCCCAAAATATTGGCCAATATTTTGAGACTTCCCAAAATATTGGCCAATATTTTGTGAGTTTACCAATATATTGGCCAATATTTTTGGAGTCTGCCAATATATTGTCCAATATATTTTCAGCTCTCAATATATTTTTCCCCTATAAATGCATTGGCCAATATATTGGTTCCTTTTTAGCACAACTGAACTGATAAGGTTCAATCATAGACAGTGTCTATGGTTCAATAGTGCTATAAGCATGGCAAACTGTCTGTCAGTCTGTGTGTGTGTGTGTGTGTGTGTGTGTGTGTGTGTGTGTGTGTGTGTGTGTGTGAACAACTTAAAGTCAAAAACCGCTGGGACCGATTGCTTTGATATTTGGTGGTCATGTTACTTCTGGTGTCTAGTTGGGAAACTGTTCAAATGAAAATGATTGCATCAGAAATGTGATTTTGGGTCACAAAAATGGGATTTTTGGTAAAAATATTTAAACTCCAAAAAAGACTGGGTAGATTGGCCTGAAATTTGGTGGGAACAGTTTTGAAGGCTAGTAAATTCAGATTTGTTCATGACATGATGATTCAAAAGACATGATGATGCAAATTATATTGTCAGTTATTTGCAAAGTAGTTGTAAATGTGAATTTTGGTCAAAAATTTATATCTCAAAAAGTACATGGTCAGTGAGACTGAAACTTGGTGAGATGTTTCTAAAAGTGTTATTCTGCAGATTTTCTTAAAATATTTTGACACAATTGGCCCTAGCAACCATTACCACGCCCTTAACAACAACCAGATGGCAGTATATTTTGGGCAAAAAAAAACATCTTCAGGTAGGCAAGTGAGTAAACATTCAGCAACAAGACCATGCCCATAGTAACAGCCAAATGATTGCGTACATTGCAAAGATAATATCGAGAATTCATAGAAAAGTGAAAAAAAACATTTTATAATGTATGCAAGTATGTCTAGCAACATGACCACGCCCATAGCAACAG
This sequence comes from Glandiceps talaboti, assembly GCF_964340395.1. NCBI lineage: Eukaryota > Metazoa > Hemichordata > Enteropneusta > Spengelidae > Glandiceps > Glandiceps talaboti. Next base: position 6,064,279 of record NC_135567.1, on the reverse strand, counting down.
CCAAATGATTGCTTACATTGCAAAGATAGCAACATGGTTGGATAGGCAACTGGATAGTCATCCAGCAAATGAACACCTATTGTTAACATTGACCTGGGCATGTGGATAAACATTTATAAAAACTGTACAGTTGTGCTACAGTGCCATTTGCAGTATTTTTAGGAATTATTCCCTTATTTTTTAAAATCAAATTTTCCATCCCATAATGTTTAATACCAAATGTTGCATCAAATGTAAACATTGTGAAATATTTTACTTTTATACACTCTCCATCATTTCCCCTATCTACACCTTGTTATTGCCAATTTACTTTAAAATATTTGAACATTAATTTTAAATGAGCCTAGTTGCTGTGCTAGATTACACATTATGGACCAGGACAAAAGAAATGACCACTTTCAAACTAGTATAATAACAGTGACAATATTGGGCGAACTATCGTAGATGGGAAATACAGCTGAAAGTAATCCTTTCTTGTTTATTTACTATCCAAAATTCTATGTTCCCCACTTCCTAGTTGCTACAGTGTTGGAAGCTTCCTCAACAAAATTTCCATCATGAACTCTTGCTTTGACATTAATATTTATTTATTTATTTTTATTTTTTATTTTTTTTGGTGGGGGGGGGGGGGGGTGTTGCAAAACTTCATTGCTCTGAGCAGATCAATCGAATGAGTGTTTGTGACTGACCTATTGAACTTTCTTGTAACAATAACAATGACCATCACATATATACAAGGTATACTGACAAGCCGAATACTCAGCAATTTTACATACCATTTGGAATATAAAAAGAAAAAGTGTTTGATACAAAGCACAAAAATTCTTAAAACATTCTCAAGAACTACAGTTCTTTTTGTAACCATGGTGAAGAGTTAACAATGAGAAATGGCACACACATACACCTGTTGAAAAAAGACCATGATGCATAAATGTAATATTGAAACATCTAACTTTTACTTCATAAATTTATCTTTATCACAGCCCCTTCCCAAGACAAAGTTTCTATTTTGAAATTTCCCTCCCAAACAGAATTACCTTTCACCCCACAATTCATAAACACCAGTTTTTTTCCAAAAAATGTACTAAAGCATTTTTCCAGTTAGTTTTTATGATCTTTCCCACACATAGTTCATCATATACTGTCACAATCCATTCACCCTCCATAAGGCAGTCATTACAGCTTTAACCTGAAAAACAAAGAAAAGAGCTTGCATTAAAACTTGCATTATGTAACTGAATATAGACACAACTGCCCTATATAAAGAGGATTATGGCTAATCTATGCAAATGCGGGGAAATTCAAACTGCTGTACAGAGCACTAGCTTCTGGGTCTTGTTTTCAGCATTTTTTCTGTGCTTCGAGAAACACACAGGTCATGTATCATGTACAAATTGTTTGTGCATGTCAATGAAAAGTTTATAGATTTCATCACAAAATAACACAGATGTTATTACTGATTACTGGGGCAAAGAATACATTTTCATTCAACCCTGTGAGATGCTTTGGATTGGTACAAACATACAATTTATAAATGGCTCCAATTATATCCATATGATGATTGAAGGCTTTTTGGAAAAAAATCTTCATTCTCATTATGTTAATTGAAAATTTTTTGCAGTAAGGTTTTCTTCTCAACACTGTGTTTCTGATAGGTGGGACACAATCAAGGGCGAAAGCCTGAGGTCTAGCTAAAGTCATCTCCACACTTTGATGATATAAATAACAGCTGATCAGAGAAGGTAGTTGACAGCTAGTAATAGTATAATACAGAGAACATGTCAGTGGCTTTAGTGGTGTGAGGTAAAAATAACCACAATGGATCAACCAAAATGTGTGAATGACAATGTCTACACACTCATCAAACTCACAATTACCATACATGTATATACAGTAGTGAGATTATATACCATCATGACTGAGCATAGAACCTAGATAGACATCCCATCGTAGAGACTGAATAACTGAAAAAGGCATTCAGATACAAGAACCTTTCTCTTGACATGCTTCAAGGGAAATGTTCCAAGCTTTAGTTGCCTTTTTGTGAGAAATCAATTTGAAACTAAGTATAAGAGGTATCACCAGTTTGAACTTGGAATACACTATGTGGGCTAAAATGCAACCACAGACGGTACAGCTAGGGGTCACATCACATCACTAGTAGTGATATGAATCATACTTCACAAAGCACAGACAAAAGAAACAGTTCACACCATTTACACAGAATAAGAAAAGATATGCATAGAATTGCAAAACGGTTGCTACACAAAAACTAAGATGTAATCCTCAGTAAGAACACAAACATTATAATCATGTATGTTAATGTACATATCCTAGAGGTCATGGGTTATTGAATAGATTACCATACATTACTCAACCCACAAATAAGAAATTAGCTCTAAGGAAAATTTCAACTTTTCCAAGACACTTTGGGCTAGCCCTTACTGGCAACCTTTGGTAGCCATCATAGTGAGAAAAAGAGCCTGAGGGGTCTAGCATATATTTTATGGACAAAGGTGATCCACTGCCTATGCTAGAAGTTTCAGTTTTTACCGGTAAAAATGGGTTGGGGTCACATCCTTCCAAGAGTAATTGAAGGTTCAATAAGGAAGCACCTCTAAAGCAAACAACAAAGACTGCTACACAACTAACTTCTTAGTTGTCTGTGATTAGTTCAACATTTTGAGAAAACAAATGAAATGCAAGGCCACTCCACAGTAGAATGCTTACTGTTCACACGTTTTGGACAATGACATGTTACCATAAAATTACCATCTTCACTTGAAAATCAACCATTATATGTGGAGTCTGGAAATTGAGTAGCAAATCATCTTTGGTCAGCGTAGATGTATCTTTGAGTAATTAATTACTCCAAGGATGGATGTAAAATTTCTATTGACAATAACATTCACAACAACAGAAATCAATTAACTTTCCAAAATGATAGAGCTACACTTACCACAATCTCGGAACTTTCACTTCCACTCTGTATCAAAGTGACATTTCCACTACTAGGCACTAGGGCAAGTTTTCCTTCTTTCCATTGACGTGCCATACGATGGTAACATTGCCATCTAAGCATTTGAAGACTAGAACATGACGCGATGGTTTTCGATCAAGCACTAGTATGCTGCTTTTGCAGATTATGACATGTAGACTGTGATAATCTCAGGATATTTTATCATGATTACGTAACACTGTCAGGTCGTTAAATCATATTTGGAAAATGCTCATTTGCATACTATTTACATATTTTGTATTAAGTTGGCCATGTTTTATACCCAATGACAGTGTGCTAATTATTTCTAAATGTAGCATTCATGCCATTTGTTAACAAAGCATTCAGCACAGAGTGTTTCTTGTCCATGACAAAATGTAAATTTTTTTTTAATTGATTTGAAAACAACATTTAGGGAATTCTGGTAACTATAGCCGTAAAATATACTTTTCAGCCCTATACACATATCTGAGTAAGAAAAAATTTCAATGGTGCACCCATGAAATATTAAATATGTCAGAAATGACGTGACTTGCTTCACTTACAGATACATTTATATGATCATGCAAGAGAGACAACATCTACTGGCCAAGACAACTTGAGGTAGAAAGGGGTACGGTTTGTGACACACAGATCGAACCACAGACATGCAGCACATGTGTTCCTTGTCTGTGACAGAACATACTTGTATTGAAGCCAAGCTGCAAGGTGACCGTTACATTGTTGTGTTATCATTGTGAGTGCAAAAGTAAAGTACATACAAAGATTGCTACAATCTGAATACAAGGGTGACTGTCACTCTTTTGTCATGTTGATAAATTTCAACAAAGAACAAGAGTTTAGGGATATCCCAGGTAATGGGTTATACTTCCATGATTTTTCCAAGCAAATCGATAGTTATTTAGTTTACCATTCACCAACAGCTATTCAGATTGTCAGTAGATTTCAGCAAATTGCCAATATTTTTGTGATGTTGACTAAATGTTTCCTCATAGTACCAGATACATGATCAAAATATTCATATTTCAATTAGCCATCAGAATCAAAATAATTCCTCTCTGTTTTAAGGACAAATGAAAATTTTTTGTCATCAAAGTGATATTCACTGGTAACAGGTAAATGTTACCACTATCACTGATCACAGGCAAACCCTTCCCTAAGTTCCGATGCAAAATGTTTAGTAGTTCTCCAACCCCAATCCTGAGAATTTATCCAGAGATATTACATATAGGACGTCACAATCACAATGTGTATAAACTCTGTACATTATTAGAAGAAACTGTCAACATTCAAATAAATTAGTTTTGTAAACATGTCTGCATGTCTGAGATACCTTTAAGATTTAAATTATTCACACAAGATGGTCCACATACGGCAAGCCGTTGCAGTTGAACATGGAGCATAAGCTTGTGGCCATCTTGAACATGGACCCATTGGCCTAGTGGCTATCTTTTAAAATGAGCTGTAAAAAATGTCAAGTCTCGAGCTTTACTGGGATTAAAAACACACAACAGTGCAGTGCCTGGCTTTGAAAGGGAGCTATTATTAGTTGTGTTTGAAAAGTAAAACTGCAATTAAGTAATGAGTTTAAAATATAATGAATAAAGAGGTATGTAATGGTACACAAAGTACCTACATGTAAAACATTAAACTGAGACACAGTCCCTCCACCCACCTGGAGGGACTGGGTGTGACATGCTGAGACCATGAACTGAGTCTCAGTTTGCCAAAAATAGCCATCCATATCCGAGACCAGTCTCGGTTTGCCATGAACTTCAGTCCCAGATTAAAAAAAGTCTATCTGAGAATAGTTTCAGTTCACAAAAATTCATGATGTCACTCTACATGTATACTATTGAGACTGAAAATTTACCAAAGATTGTAATGACAACAAACATTACAAGTAACATAGATGCATCCCTAATACATCATAAGGGTCTATGCAGTGAATACATCCATGCTAGAAACAAAACAAAGGCTTAGTAAACTACACATACAGATCACATGATAACTACACAAAAGAAAGAGTTGACACCATATACACAGAATAACAAAAGGTATGTATGGAAGGCAACATTGATTACAATACAAACACAAACAAGTATCGAAATCCTAAGAACATATTAAACATTCTAACCATGGAAGTTTTTTTGCCATTTGAGACTGGCGAACTGAGACTAGTCTCAGATGGCTATTTTTTTGCAACTGAGACTCTCAGTTCATGGTCTCAGTTTAACATTTTAAGTACCTTTACATACCTCGACTAAAACATGTTACAAGTAGTAAATTTTGTAACTGTGGGGACAAAATGGTAAAATTGTTTAAAGGAAACCAATATATTGACCAAATACATTCATTTAGGAAAAATATATTGGGCAGTTTATTTGAGAGCTGAAAATATATTGGCCAATATATTGGCAAACTCACAAAATATTGGCCAATATTTTTGGAAGTCTCAAAATATTGGCCAATATTTTGGGAAGTCTCAAAATATTGGCAAATATTTTGGCAAATACCAAAAAATTGGGCAATTTTTTGGCCAAATGGCAACTTTTTACATGGGTTAATTTTGAAAATGAAAGTGTCAAATGCAAGTTTATGTCATGATTTGATATGTCTACAGTGAGCAGCATATCTATTAACCCTTTATCAATCAAAAAAAGAGACCTTTCCAAAGTGGAATAGAATTTCCGAAAGTTTCCCGGAAGCTGTTATAGACATACTCTTGTGTGATATACATCCATAGTTAACAATACTAAGGGATGTATTACATAGACATACTCTTGTGTGATATACATCCATAGTTAACAATACTAAGGGGTGTATTACATAGACATACTCTTGTGTGATATACATCCATAGTTAACAATACTAAGGGATGTATTACATAGACTTGTGTGATATACATCCATAGTTAACAATACTGAAGGGTGTATTACATGGACATACTCTTGTGTGATATACATCCATTGTTAACAATACTAAGGGATGTATTACATAGACATACTCTTGTGTGATATACATCCATAGTTAACAATACTATGGGATGTATTACATAGACTTGTGTGATATACATCCATAGTTAACAATACTGAAGGGTGTATTACATAGACATACTCTTGTGTGATATACATCCATAGTTAACAATACTAAGGGGTGTAATACATAGACATACTCTTGTGTGATATACATCCATAGTTAACAATACTAAGGGATGTATTACATAGACATACTCTTGTGTGATATACATCCATAGTTAACAATACTAAGGGATGTATTACATAGACACACTCTTGTGTGATATACATCAATAGTTAACAATACTAAGGGATGTATTACATAGACATACTCTTGTGTGATATACATCCATAGTTAACAATACTAAGGGATGTATTACATAGACATACTCTTGTGTGATATACATCAATAGTTAACAATACTGAAGGGTGTATTACATAGACATACTCTTGTGTGATATACATCCATAGTTAACAATACTGAAGGGTGTATTACATAGACATACTCTTGTGTGATATACATCCATAGTTAACAATACTAAGGGATGTATTACATGGACATACTCTTGTGTGATATACATCCATAGTTAACAATACTAAGGGATGTATTACATAGACATACTCTTGTGTGATATACATCCATAGTTAACAATACTAAGGGATGTATTACATAGACATACTCTTGTGTGATATACATCAATAGTTAACAATACTAAGGGATGTATTACATAGACATACTCTTGTGTGATATACATCCATAGTTAACAATACTAAGGGATGTATTACATAGACATACTCTTGTGTGATATACATCAATAGTTAACAATACTAAGGGATGTATTACATAGACATACTCTTGTGTGATATACATCCATAGTTAACAATATTAAGGGATGTATTACATAGACATACTCTTGTGTGATATACATCCATAGTTAACAATACTGAAGGGTGTATTACATAGACATACTCTTGTGTGATATACATCCATAGTTAACAATACTAAGGGATGTATTACATAGACATACTCTTGTGTGATATACATCCATAGTTAACAATACTGAAGGGTGTATTACATAGACATACTCTTGTGTGATATACATCCATAGTTAACAATACTGAAGGGTGTATTACATAGACATACTCTTGTGTGATATACATCCATAGTTAACAATACTAAGGGATGTATTACATGGACATACTCTTGTGTGATATACATCCATAGTTAACAATACTAAGGGATGTATTACATAGACATACTCTTGTGTGATATACATCCATAGTTAACAATACTAAGGGATGTATTACATGGACATACTCTTGTGTGATATACATCCATAGTTAACAATACTAAGGGGTGTATTACATAGACATACTCTTGTGTGATATATATCCATAGTTAACAATACTAAGGGATGTATTACATAGACATACTCTTGTGTGATATACATCCATAGTTAACAATATTAAGGGGTGTATTACATAGACACGCTCTTGTGTGATATACATCCATAGTTAACAATACTATGGGATGTATTACATAGACATACTCTTGTGTGATATACATCCATAGTTAACAATACTAAGGGGTGTATTACATAGACATACTCTTGTGTGATATACATCCATAGTTAACAATACTAAGGGATGTATTACATAGACTTGTGTGATATACATCCATAGTTAACAATACTGAAGGGTGTATTACATAGACATACTCTTGTGTGATATACATCCATAGTTAACAATACTAAGGGATGTATTACATAGACATACTCTTGTGTGATATACATCCATAGTTAACAATACTAAGGGATGTATTACATAGACATACTCTTGTGTGATATACATCCATAGTTAACAATACTAAGGGGTGTATTACATAGACATACTCTTGTGTGATATACATCCATAGTTAACAATACTAAGGGATGTATTACATAGACATACTCTTGTGTGATATACATCCATAGTTAACAATACTAAGGGATGTATTACATAGACATACTCTTGTGTCATATACATCCATAGTTAACAATACTAAGGGGTGTATTACATAGACATACTCTTGTGTGATATACATCCATAGTTAACAATACTAAGGGATGTATTACATAGACATACTCTTGTGTGATATACATCCATAGTTAACAATACTAAGGGATGTATTACATAGACATACTCTTGTGTGATATACATCCATAGTTAACAATACTAAGGGATGTATTACATAGACATACTCTTGTGTGATATACATCAATAGTTAACAATACTAAGGGATGTATTACATAGACATACTCTTGTGTGATATACATCCATAGTTAACAATACTAAGGGGTGTAATACATAGACACACTCTTGTGTCATATACATCCATAGTTAACAATACTAAGGGATGTATTACATAGACATACTATTGTGTGATATACATCCATAGTTAACAATACTAAGGGGTGTATTACATAGACATACTCTTGTGTGATATACATCCATAGTTAACAATACTAAGGGATGTATTACATAGACATACTCTTGTGTGATATACATCCATAGTTAACAATACTAAGGGATGTATTACATAGACATACTCTTGTGTGATATACATCCATAGTTAACAATACTATGGGATGTATTACATAGACATACTCTTGTGTGATATACAAATTTACAATGTACATGTACATCCATGCTTGGCCATAAAAGGGAAATATTTTTCCCTGCTAATAACTATCTCATGACGTATCTTCAGATGTTTGGTTGTTATCGAAACCACATGTCAACAGTAAGTACTTTGCAAAATTGACAGCATCACCCTTTTACAGCCAATTTACCAATTTGGTTTTTATCAGTTTTATAAACTGTAAACAATCCAATGTTGATATCCTTATCATACCAAGTATTGGGTCATACATACATGTATAGAACCTCACAGAATCTGCACTAAGCTGTTGACATCATTAGTGCTAGGATGACTGAGAAGTAGCCATGTACATGTACCAGACAAATAACTCAAAGCCTCATAACAGGTTTTATTATGCCACGATCCTACTCCATGGCTTTGACAAACATCCCTGTAAACTATATTATATGGATGGTGCATATCTGCAAATCTATACAAAGACTGTTCACACATATCCCTGTATCAAAAATATGTATGGTACACTTAGTACACAGTTGTGCTAATCCACTTACATTGAACAGCTAACTGAATGGTGGAATCAAAGCCTGTAACAGTACTTGTCTTTATGTCTAATCAGCATTGTTCACAACTTGTATATGGCTGTATGAAATACCTCTATTACAGCAATGCATACATAGCTGGTACATGGCTGTATGAAATACCTCTATTACAGCAATGCTTACATAGCTGGTATATGGCTGTATGAAATACCTCTATTACAGCAATGCTTACATAGCTGGTACATGGCTGTATGAAATACCTCTATTACAGCAATGCTTACATAGCTGGTACATGGCTGTATGAAATACCTCTATTACAGCAATGCTTACATAGCTGGTACATGGCTGTATGAAATACCTGTTACAGCAATGCTTACATAGCTAATACATGACTGTATGAAATACCTCTGTTACAGCAATACTTATATAGCTGGTATATGGCTGTATGAAATACCTCTATTACAGCAATGCTTACATAGCTGGTACATGGCTGTATGAAATACCTCTGTTACAGCAATGCTTACATAGCTGGTACATGGCTGTATGAAATACCTCTATTACAGCAATGCTTACATAGCTGGTATATGGCTGTATGAAATACCTCTATTACAGCAATGCTTACATAGCTGGTATATGGCTGTATGAAATACCTCTGTTACAGCAATGCTTACATAGCTGGTATATGGCTGTATGAAATACCTCTGTTACAGCAATGCTTACATAGCTGGTACATGGCTGTATGAAATACCTCTATTACAGCAATGCTTACATAGCTGGTACATGGCTGTATGAAATACCTCTGTTACAGCAATGCTTACATAGCTGGTACATGGCTGTATGAAATACCTGTTACAGCAATGCTTACATAGCTGGTACATAGCTGTATGAAATACCTCTGTTACAGCAATGCTTACATAGCTGGTACATGGCTGTATGAAATACCTCTATTACAGCAATGCTTACATAGCTGGTACATGGCTGTATGAAATACCTCTATTACAGCAATACTTACATAGCTGGTACATGGCTGTATGAAATACCTCTATTACAGCAATGCTTACATAGCTGGTACATGGCTGTATGAAATACCTCTATTACAGCAATACTTACATAGCTGGTACATGGCTGTATGAAATACCTCTGTTACAGCAATGCTTACATAGCTGGTACATGGCTGTATGAAATACCTCTATTACAGCAATACTTACATAGCTGGTACATGGCTGTATGAAATACCTCTGTTACAGCAATGCTTACATAGCTGGTACATGGCTGTATGAAATACCTCTATTACAGCAATACTTACATAGCTGGTACATGGCTGTATGAAATACCTCTGTTACAGCAATGCTTACATAGCTGGTACATGGCTGTATGAAATACCTCTGTTACAGCAATACTAACATAGCTGGTACATGGCTGTATAAAATACCTCTGTTACAGCAATACTTACATAGCTGGTACATGGCTGTATGAAATACCTCTGTTACAGCAATACTTACATAGCTGGTACATGGCTGTATGAAATACCTCTATTACAGCAATACTTACATAGCTGGTACATGGCTGTATAAAATACCTCTGTTACAGCAATGCTTACATAGCTGGTACATGGCTGTATGAAATACCTCTATTACAGCAATGCTTACATAGCTGGTACATGGCTGTATGAAATACCTCTGTTACAGCAATGCTTACATAGCTGGTACATGGCTGTATGAAATACCTCTATTACAGCAATGCTTACATAGCTGGTACATGGCTGTATGAAATACCTCTGTTACAGCAATACTTACATAGCTGGTATATGGCTGTATGAAATACCTGTTACAGCAATGCTTACATAGCTGGTACATGGCTGTATGAAATACCTGTTACAGCAATGCTTACATAGCTGGTACATGGCTGTATGAAATACCTCTGTTACAACAATACTTACATAGCTGGTACATGGCTGTATGAAATACCTCTGTTACAGCAATGCTTACATAGCTGGTACATGGCTGTATGAAATACCTCTGTTACAACAATACTTACATAGCTGGTACATGGCTGTATGAAATACCTCTGTTACAGCAATGCTTACATAGCTGGTACATGGCTGTATGAATACCTCTGTTACAGCAATGCTTACATAGCTGGTACATAGCTGTACGAATTACCTCTGTTACAGCAATGCTTACATAGCTGGTACATGGCTGTATGAAATACCTCTGTTACAGCAATACTTACATAGCTGGTACATGGCTGTATGAAATACCTCTATTACAGCAATGCTTACATAGCTGGTACATAGCTGTATGAAATACCTCTATTACAGCAATACTTACATAGCTGGTACATGGCTGTATGAAATACCTCTGTTACAGCAATGCTTACATAGCTGGTACATGGCTGTATGAAATACCTCTGTTACAACAATACTTACATAGCTGGTACATGGCTGTATGAAATACCTCTGTTACAGCAATGCTTACATAGCTGGTACATGGCTGTATGAATACCTCTGTTACAGCAATGCTTACATAGCTGGTACATAGCTGTACGAATTACCTCTGTTACAGCAATGCTTACATAGCTAATACATGGCTGTATGAAATACCTCTGTTACAGCAATGCTTACATAGCTGGTACATGGCTGTATGAAATACCTCTGTTACAGCAATACTTACATAGCTGGTACATGGCTGTATGAAATACCTCTATTACAGCAATGCTTACATAGCTGGTACATAGCTGTATGAAATACCTCTATTACAGCAATACTTACATAGCTGGTACATAGCTGTATGAAATACCTCTATTACAGCAATGCTCACATAGCTGGTACATGGCTGTATGAAATACCTCTGTTACAGCAATGCTTACATAGCTGGTACATGGCTGTATGAAATACCTCTGTTACAGCAATGCTTACATAGCTGGTACATGGCTGTATGAAATACCTCTATTACAGCAATGCTTACATAGCTGGTATTTGGCTGTATGAAATACCTCTATTACAGCAATACTTACATAGCTGGTACATGGCTGTGGGAAATAACTCTTTCACAGCAATGCTTACATATATATCTGGTACTGTGGCCATGGCAAGTACTTTTGTTACACCAATGGTCATATACGTACAAAATGTATGTATGTATTTATGTATGTATGTAAGTACATAGGTAATGACATACGCACACACACATGCAGGCATGTACGTACGTACATACGTGTACATGTGTATATCGTCGCGTCAGTGCAGTAAGGTCGTATCTGCCTATACAATTGCATAGCAGATACGACCTTTCTGCACTGACGTGACGATATGTATGTATGCAAGTACGTAGGTACATACGCACGCATGCACGCAGGCATGTACTTACATACATTCGTGTACATGTGTACACATGGGCTCATTAAAGAAAGAAAACATACCTCTGTTGCTGTTAGCACTTTACTCTCAAAACGTTTTCCCATGCCAGAAAGATAATGGTTGACTTGTACTTCCACATCACATTGTATAGATCTTTGTTCTTTGCATGTTTCAAATTGTCTCATTGTTGCCCCCCTCAATCTAAAAAATAAAATAAAGAGGCCATTGTAAGACATGTTTCTCATAATTATTAAAATTTAATTTTATTGTGATTAAATAGAAAATACAAACAATATACATGTAGGTAAATTTAAGAACACATTTACAAAAGTTTACAGCAAACCATGAAACTTCATTTTTGACATACAATAGCTGTGATAGGAAACACAAGTCTTCAGACACTGAGTTGTTTATCAAAGGTGAGACTGGAGGGGTTGTCCTAAACGAGGAACGGTGTTAATTTTATGAGCTTGTGTGACATTGCAATTGTGTGACCATTCCTATCTTATATCAAACAACCATTATAAAATAAATAGCGCCAATGGCATTGCAGCACAACTGTACAGTTTTTAATAATGTTTACCCACATGGTGAGCCATGCTAGGTATAGGTGTTCATAAATGATTATTCAGTTGCCTATCCAACCATGTTGTTATCTTTACCATATACAGATCATTTTGATGTTGCTATGGGAATTTGCTTGTTGCTAGACTTATTAAAATTGGCATACATTTGTTTATTCACTTAGCTATAAATCCCTGTTGTTGTTCAAAGCAAAATGATTGCATCACACACATACATACACACTATACAAATACAAACACACACACACACACACACACACACACACACAGGCATACAGACAGAATGACAGACACACAGTCTGACAGAATGACAGACAGACAGACAAACTGACAGACAGACAGACAGACAGACAGACATAGACACTGACAATGACTATAGCACTACTGAACTTTATAATGTACATTGATGTCCAACAAGTAAAATGTCAATAAAGTAATTTTGTACAAAAAAAAATTGTTTTAATTTTGTTTTTGGTGAACATTTTGACCTTTACGATGTGACCAACAGACAATGTAAACTCTAATATATATGACTTTCTTACCTTATTATGTAATCACGATGTTGTAACATCTCATATTCATTTGTGTACAAATGATTGACAACATTATCCATCAATTCATCTAAGCTCAGTTCTAGTAATTTGTTAGTTGTGTTGATCTCTAGCCAGGAGATAAATATATTTTCAATACCCATTAGGATCTTGGCAGGTACTCCTTCAATATTCTATAAAGAGATATTGACAAAATTATAAACTTGAGATACAACTGAATTCTATCAACCATACTGTAACAGCAATGTCATAACTTGAGATACAACTGAATTCTATCAACCATACTGTAACAGCAATGTCATAACTTGAGATACAACTGAATTCTATCAACCATACTGTAACAACAATGTCGTAACTTGAGATACAACTAAATTCTATCAACCATACTGTAAATCTATGTCATAACTTGAGATACAACTGAATTCTATCAACCATACTGTAACATCAATGTCATAACTTGAGATACAACTGAATTCTATAAACTATACTGTAACAGCAATGTCATAACTTGAGATACAACTGAATTCTATCAACCATACTGTAACAGCAATATCATAACTTGAGATACAACTGAATTCTATCAACCATACTGTAACAGCAATGTCATAACTTGAGAAACAACTGAATTCTATCAACCATACTGTAACAGCAATGTCATAACTTGAGATACAACTGAATTCTATCAACCATACTGTAACAACAATGTCGTAACTTGAGATACAACTGAATTCTATCAACCATACTGTAAATCTATGTCATAACTTGAGATACAACTGAATTCTATCAACCATACTGTAACATCAATGTCATAACTTGAGATACAACTGAATTCTATCAACAATACTGTAACAGCAATGTCATAACTTGAGATACAACTGAATTCTATCAACCGTACTGTAACAACAATGTTATAACTTGAGATACAACTGAATTCTATCAACCATACTGTAACATCTGTCATAACTTGAGATACAACTGAATTCTATCAACCATACTGTAACAACAATGTCATAACTTGAGATACAACTGGATTCTATCAACCATACTGTAACATCTGTCATAACTTGAGATACAACTGAATTCTATCAACAATACTGTAACAGCAATGTCATGACTTGAGATACAACTGAATTCTATCAACCATACTGTAGCAGCAATGTCATAACTTGAGATACAACTGAATTCTATCAACCATACTGTAACATCTATGTCATAACTTGAGATACAACTGAATTCTATCAACAATACTGTAATAGCAATGTCATAACTTGAGATACAACTGAATTCTATCAACAATACTGTAACAGCAATGTCATAACTTAAAATACAACTGAATTCTATCAACTATACTGTAACAGCAATGTCATAACTTGAGATACAACTGAATTCTATCAACCGTACTGTAACAACAATGTCATAACTTGAGATACAACTGAATTCTATCAACCATACTGTAACAGTTATAGCAATGTCATAACTTGAGATACAACTGAATTCTATCAACCATACTGTAACAGCAATGTCATGACTTGTGATACAACTGAATTCTATCAACCATACTCAACACTCAACATTCACAATTGAAACAAAGAAAACCACCAATTACAATATTGTTGTCTTTTCGAACAGAGTGTTCTGAAGTACACTACCAGTATGTTTTAACACTAGCATACATGTATATATAGTGTACAGACAGCAGACACAGTGTTAACACTAGCATACATGTACATATAGTGTACAGATAGCAGACACAGTGTTAACACTAGCATACATGTACATATAGTGTACAGATAGCAGACACAGTGTTAACACTAGCATACATGTACATATAGTGTACAGATAGCAGACACAGTGTTAACACTTCTATCACCAGCACTACTGAACCTACACTTGAAAAAAATCAGACCAACTTTTAACAATTTGTGTAATATTCTTTTTGCTAGCAATTGGCATTTTGAACCATAAATCAATTTTACTCAAAGACTTGATGTACTTACCATGATAATCTCACTCAACTTTTCATTGGACAAAATTTCTAATGGGACAAGCTGAGTGGACTCCCAAACTTTCTCCGCAATTCTACACATATATGACTCTGTAAGGAGAATAAAATTGAAGTAGACATTATCATAAATATAATGTGTGTAGGTCACATGAAATGACCTTACATGTACATTTGTATATCTTATGACATAATTCAGGTTGAGTATATTACAATGTGTAAGTAATCATCAGGTGAAGTTTAAACCTGCATACTACATTCTATATTCTAATAATAGGGAACTCGAAAACCTGCCATATTGAATGTTGCACCATGGGAAATGTAATACTAAATACTAATGAATTGGTATCCAAAATAATTGGTATACCACTGAGAAACTTGTCACATTTTTAAAGTCAACAGGTGTTCAGGAAAGCTTGTTCAATTTTATTATGTAAAGTTCACGTTGTATCTTCAGAGTTTGTTTGACTTCCTTCTGGACGGCGTTTCAGGGCACCAGCTTACAGGTCAAACTGACACAAACATTCCTTTATTCCAACCACAGTGCAGCTTTTAAATGATTTGTAAGTTTTAAGTTAGTGTTTGTGGTGTGTGATGTTTTATAGATTTTACATTCTGATTTTACTTACTGTCTTTATATAGCTATGTCTGTTTCCACAGCTGCCAATGTTAATTACCAATTTTGGGATAAATAAAGTTAAATAAACTTGAATTGAATTCTATTGAAACTATGCTCAAATATATCTGAGAATATGTTAATTACCTTACATGTTAAAGTCACTCTATGGATGATGATGATTGGGTATTTATTTTGGATTTTGGATTTACAAATCAATTTTATCATGGCTTCCTACATGTACTTGAAAATCAATTTGAAAAGAAACAGCGTGTTTGTTACTCAATAAATTGAGCAAAATGTTTGTTAATGTACATAACGATAACAAACGTTTTACACATTTTTAGCTTTTTGCAATGTATTGAATTACAAACACAGACATACCAGTAGTCAATGTTGTTTCATATTGATTTTTCTGGTAGGAAGCTATGATAAAATTACTTTACAAATGAAAAATCTAAAATAAATACCCACTCCTCATCCATATGGCCACTTTAAAATTATATTACGTAAGAAACTACATGTACTAAATTTTCTGTTGTTTGTTTTTATTGACAACAGAATGCATTTGTTATTTTGTAAATAAAACAAACAAATAAGAGGTGACATACATGTACACATTTGCCATTTGTTTTGAGCTTTCCTAAGTTTACTTCCGTGAAGAAAACAAATCTGTTGTACAATGTAAAATAAACCTCTCGTAAAACAACCTTGTTGGCTAAGAGAAAGATAGAATACAGCATGCTTTATGCTTCATGGATATAAAAGGGGGCAAATTGAACAGAAATTTTGATCAACTTTCAAAACATACCAATCACGATAAAATAAATGTCATATACCATGGTTTAATTTACAATGTAGAGCTGATGGTTTGTCGCAATGGATTTAAAAGGGAGCAAATTCAAATTGAACAGAATTTCAGATCAACTTTAAAAGGTACCATCACTACATAATAAATGTCATGGGCTAGGATTTAAATAAGTCACATTAAGTGTATGTCTGACGGTTGGAAAGTTTGTCACAAGTTTCAAAATATAATACCATTTTCTATATAGTTTAATTATTAGATCACATGGTTCTTTGTGTAAAAGTAATGACCGGAAATTTTTTTGCAGTGGAAATAATTTCACATTGTTATGCACGACAGAATTTCCGGCCAATTTCGACACATGCGCATATCATAGAACCGGAAACTTTGGCGCAGTGGAAACGTTGGCGCACGACACCGACCGACTTTGCAACATGGTAGAGTGAGACAATAGACATAGCGAGAGGTTTACATGTATATATCTACAATGTAATTACATTACTAGAAGTTACGTCAGTAGATTTTCTGGTTTGAGGATTTTTCTCTTGGATTGATGACTGATACTCTAGGACAGGACCCCTGACAAATTTCTATTTAGATTAATGGTAAGTCGACCAGTGCAAGCTCTTACACTGGCTTCTGACAGGACAGCTCACTTGTTTCCACTCCAGCCGAGGCTAGACGGTAGAACCGATCGCATGCATGCCTTTACCTTAGTAGGAAATGATTTGTACAAATATGCGATTAACTTCCGTTTGCTTTCGAAATTTCCTTCATCATTTCCCATAAAATATTGTCTCATTGAGAAAATCATCCTCTGCCAATTCGCAGAGTTAACTATCAGTATCACGGCGGACTACAATATTCGTAGATGGACAGTGATCATCAAAATTTGGACACATACCAACCATGCTGCGATGCAGTATCACTCATTTTAGACGTGCTAGTTCGATATCTAGACCAATCAGATCTCTCGATTTGTGCCATCAATATACTGGTATAATATAATCATGAGTACAACATTCTATACATTTCAATGTGAACAGTTGTCATGAATCACTAAATTGCTCAGCCATTGAATAATGTAGTTCTGTTATTTCCCATGATGCAATAGCCCATAGCAAAGATGCACAAGATCAACTTGATGTTTCTCTGAAATCGCAAATAATTGTAGGTGATGTAAAAGTATGAAATGACTCTCCAGAATGCAGAGTTTATTAAAATTCCTGGAGTGGTGTTCCCCTTTAATAAATACCAACAGACATACATATATTGATTTTGGGAATACCCCCATTGTATCAATACTAACATTACATGTAATTTGTGAGTAAATGGGGACAAAAGAGGAAAAGTTACCAACACTGGAACATAGCCTTACCTTCAAGTTCTTTCCGTATTTCGTTCTTCACAGCCTCGCTTACAGTTACAGTACTAACTTCAGATTCGTTGATGATTGGTGGTTCCAATTTGCCAGGTTCCAACAACCATTGCATAACACGCTCAATACAAATCTTCAGGATAAGCAGCTTGTCGCTGATTTTGTTTCTCTCGTCACAAAATTTGCCAGGGTCTAAGTTGGGGAAGCTAGCAGGATACCAATGTAATCTGTCCAGTTGTCGTTCTGTCCATGCCGAGCGACCGGCTCGATGCATACGGCGATCTGTACAGTTGTCAGAACTATACGTACCACTACTAGTACTAGCGGAACTAGAGCCGTGGGAACGAGTTGGATATGCAGGTTCTGGAGACGACTCTGAAGAATAGCGTCGCTTCCGTTGACGTTTAGTAGTGGTAGTAGTAGGGAGTAAACGTTTGGGGAAAAAACCTTTGAACTTCCTGAGATTGGCGTCTTCTCTGTTATCTCCCATGATGTTTCAGAGTCGTACGGCAGGGTAGGTCTTCCCCACCCCCGGGTAAGTCCAGTGACTCGTGCGTCGCATGTACAGTAAATGATCAAAGGGTTTGTTGACCTCAGACGCTTGACAAACGCAATGAGCATGCGTTATACAAACCCGGAAGTGTTCGAGTATGTTTTGAGCAACACAATAAGTGTGCATGTCGAGGGTGGGCAAGGGCAAAGGGACACGTAATATTTCTTAGATCGCTGTTTCCTAAGAAAACATCACACGAATCATGCTACTACAAATGTATCAATTTATTCTCTATACGATCTTTCCGTAGAAGTAGGGAAATTTATTTAAATCAAGTGTTGTCATATCTAGACTTAGACTAGACTAATAATCTACGAAATACTACTCGTCCCTATGGGCAAGGGGGCAACAAATATCATCTCTTGTTTCCATCATGGACATCTAGGTGAAGTGCATATGAAGAGATGACAACAGAGAGACAGAAATCCAACTTTTGAGGTAATGAGAAACATCCCAATACTAGCTATATATATAGCCAGACTGCAGATTGAGATCCTATACCAACTCAGACGTGTCAGAACTATCTGTACCACAGTCTATGCTGAGACAGTACCTCACCAAAGTTGTACCACAGTCTATGCTGAAACACCTCACCAAAGTTGTACCACAGTCTATAATGAGACACCTCACCAAAGTTGTACCACAGTCTATAATGAGACACCTCACCAAAGTTGTACCACAGTCTATAATGAGACACCTCACCAAAGTTGTACCACAGTCTATAATGTGACACCTCACCAAAGTTGTACCACAGTCTATAGTGAGACACCTCACCAAAGTTGTACCACAGTCTATAATGAGACACCTCACCAAAGTTGTACCACAGTCTATAATGTGACACCTCACCAAAGTTGTACCACAGTCTATAATGAGACACCTCACCAAAGTTGTACCACAGTCTATAATGTGACACCTCACCAAAGCTGTACCACAGTCTATAATGAGACACCTCACCAAAGTTGTACCACAGTCTATAATGAGACACCTCACCAAAGTTGTACCACAGTCTATAAGCTTAATGAGACACTTCACCAAAGTTTCAGACCTTTTCAAAATTGGGTTTAACTCACCAGAACCAAAGCAAACAAGGCCAACAACCATGCGTTGAAATTGTGTACTAGGGCTATATTTGTGATTCACTCACTGGACCTACTCAACTAGATGTTGTCATGACAACCAAACCAAATTATTCTTTTCAGAGCCGCGCATCCTCCAAAAAAAATATACCATACCAAATCAAGTAAACATAACACGTTGTTTATGTATGTATGTATGTATGTATGTATGTATGTATGTATGTATGTTTATTTGTTTGTGTTTGTTTGTGTCTGTCTGTCTGTCTGTCTGTCTGTCTGTTTCTATGTGTCAGTGTCTATGTCTATGTCTGTCTGTGTCTGTGACTGTGTCTGTGTCTGTCTGTCTGTCTGTCTGTCTGTTTCTATGTGTCAGTGTCTATGTCTGTGTCTATGTCTGTCTGTGTCTGTGTCTGTGTCTGTGTCTGTGTCTGTGTAGACGTGTATTACCAAAATAACTTGATGAAAACTTTGATGTAAACAATTTTCATCAAAATCAACGAATTTGAAATAAAAAGTAGATGTGTAATGTATTAAAACACATTTACGTCTAAACTGATTGTACATATAGTATTTTCCTCAAAAAGCACTGAATGAAAATTGATAAGAATGCAAAACTAAACAAAACAAAACAAAACAAAACAAAACAAGCAAACACATAAATTAATAAATTAATGAATACAATGAAATTAACATTGAAATCCAAAATAAAATATTAATATCTGTATACATGTACATGTATTTATTCATATGCATATACTGGTACAGGCCTAGTCCGAGGGGTGGGGGGGGGACTACGCCCCTTATTTGAGTATACATATATGTGCCGCCCTCAGGCCTTGGGGTGCGTTTTCTAGCCCTTTGGTCTAAAATGGGGTCTGCTTTATTTAAAGCTGAATAGTCTAAAACAGGGTCCACTTTGCATTATTTTCATTTTGCTTGGTTTAACGTGTGGTCCATTGTCCTTTACTAAATCTTAACTGCCATTCATTGTCCCAAAATGTTGCCTCCTAAGGAAAATGTAGTTAGGTCTAAACTTTCATCTTTTAAAAAAATCTGTAATGGTCTAAAATGGGGTATTGATTCTTGGTAAAAGTGGGTCTAAAATGGGGCCTGATGTTTCCAGCACATGGCCACACACCCGAGGCCACACACCCCTACCAGATCTGACCACTGGGGTACCATCCCCAGGGGTCTGTACATCATCAAAGCTATCAAGGCACAATTCTATATACTCCCTGAAAAGTATTGGTTGTGTGTCTCTCACTGGGCAGAAATTCGTTTGAATGGGCGCCATCTCAGATGTAGAGGAGGCGATCAGGCTAAAAAAAATGTAAACATGCACCAAGAAGGTCAATTCAAGCTAAATAACGAAGGTAAAATATCAATAAACGATTAGCCGACATCTACATCGGATTTTAATCAGATTGGGTATGATTTAAATATGTAAATCTGTCTCTGTGCGCATAGACTATTAAATCTCAGACACAGGGACTTGTATCCCAAGATATGTATCAGAATGTTTCCATGTACATGCGTAGACTATTAAATCTCAGACACAGGGACTTGTATCCCAAGATATGTATCAGAATGTTTCCATGTACATGCGTAGACTATTAAATCTCAGACACAGGCACTTGTATCCCAAGATATGTATCAGAATGTTTCCATGTACACGCGTAGACTATTAAATCTCAGACACAGGCACTTGTATCCCAAGATATGTATCAGAATGTTTCCATGTACACGCGTAGACTATTAAATCTCAGACACAGGCACTTGTATCCCAAGATATGTATCAGAATGTTTCCATGTACACGCATAGACTATTAAATCTCAGACACAGGGACTTGTATCCCAAGATATGTATCTGAATGTTTCCATGTACATGCGTAGTCTATTAAATCTCAGACACAGGGACTTGTATCCCGAGATATGTATCAGAATGTTTCCATGTACATGCGGTAGACTATTAAATCTCAGACACAGGGACTTGTATCCTAAGATATATATCAGAATGTTTCCATGTACATGCGTAGACTATTAAATCTCAGACACAGGGACTTGTATCCCAAGATATGTATCAGAATGTTTCCATGTACATGCGTAGACTATTAAATCTCAGACATAGGGACTTGTATCCCAAGATATGTATCAGAATGTTTCCATGTACATGCGGTAGACTATTAAATCTCAGACACAGGGACTTGTATCCCAAGATATGTATCAGAATGTTTCCATGTACATGCGTAGACTATTAAATCTCAGACACAGGGACTTGTATCCCAAGATATGTATCAGAATGTTTCCATGTACATGCGTAGACTATTAAATCTCAGACACAGGCACTTGTATCCCTAGATATGTATCAGAATGTTTCCATGTACATGCGTAGACTATTAAATCTCAGACACAGGCACTTGTATCCCGAGATATGTATCAGAATGTTTCCATGTACATGCGTAGACTATTAAATCTCAGACACAGGGACTTGTATCCCAAGATATGTATCAGAATGTTTCCATGTACATGCGTAGACTATTAAATCTCAGACACAGACACTTGTATCCCGAGATATGTATCAGAATGTTTCCATGTACATGCGTAGACTATTAAATCTCAGACACAGGCACTTGTATCCCGAGATATGTATCAGAATGTTTCCATGTACATGCGTAGACTATTAAATCTCAGACACAGGGACTTGTATCCCAAGATATGTATCAGAATGTTTCCATGTACATGCGTAGACTATTAAATCTCAGATACAGGGACTTGTATCCCTAGATATGTATCAGAATGTTTCCATGTACATGCGTAGACTATTAAATCTCAGACACAGGCACTTGTATCCCAAGATATGTATCAGAATGTTTCCATGTACATGCGTAGACTATTAAATCTCAGACACAGACACTTGTATCCCGAGATATGTATCAGAATGTTTCCATGTACATGCGTAGACTATTAAATCTCAGACACAGACACTTGTATCCCAAGATATGTATCAGAATGTTTCCATGTACATGCGTAGACTATTAAATCTCAGACACAGACACTTGTATCCCAAGATATGTATCAGAATGTTTCCATGTACATGCGTAGACTATTAAATCTCAGACACAGGGACTTGTATCCCAAGATATGTATCAGAATGTCTCCATGTACATGCGTAGACTATTAAATCTCAGACACAGGCACTTGTATCCCAAGATATGTATCAGAATGTTTCCATGTACACGTGTAGACTATTAAATCTCAGACACAGGCACTTCTATCCCGAGATATGTATCAGAATGTTTCCATGTACATGCGTAGACTATTAAATCTCAGACACAGGGACTTGTATCCCAAGATATGTATCAGAATGTTTCCATGTACATGCGTAGACTATTAAATCTCAGACACAGGGACTTGTATCCCTAGATATGTATCAGAATGTTTCCATGTACATGCGTAGACTATTAAATCTCAGACACAGACACTTGTATCCCAAGATATGTATCAGAATGTTTCCATGTATACGCGTAGACTATTAAATCTCAGACACAGGGACTTGTATCCCGAGATATGTTTCAGAATGTTTCCAACCGACTGTATTACATTTCGAAAAATGTACCTTCCGTCACTTCCTACTTCCCAAATTTATTAAACTTCCGATAAATCGTGTTGTTGTTGTTGTTGTTGTTGTTGTTGTTGTTGTTACAATCGGACCATGCCTACCAAAGATATCAACCGTTTTCTGACGTCATGTAGGAGAATTGGAGCAAACTTCAGTAAACGTGATTGGATATCACCGATAGTAGCTCTCTCCATTTACCATGCACACTTTATTGTAAGTTGACTGACCTTGGAACTTTCAGTCACCAGGGAAATCTGCATACAACCAGCCAAGCATCTGTTGTTGTCACCAGTCAGACCAATCAGCTTACAGGTCGTGGTAATGTCACCGAGTGGACTATCAACATGTTTTGACAGTTTCTACCATGTGGACTTGTTTACAACAGGCTATAAAAGTCAGAACTCGTAAACTTTCAGTGCCACAACTGATTTACCCTGTAGCATCATGCGTATATTGTATTTTTAAGTTGATGTCAGTTTTCGCATCCAGTATTACTTGCGAAACTTCACGATTTTCGCGATTGTATTTATTTTTTTCTCGAATACATAAAGCAAAAGTTAGGGTCGGCGTGAAAAACTAGGTGGGGGTCGAGTATCCAGAACCAAACAACTTTTTTTATTAGGCCCAGTACATATTACGATATTTTATTAATGAGTACTGGACACACATGGGGGCAGTGTTTTGTCTGGTGATTCGTCTGGTGTTTAGTCTGGTGTTTAGTCTGGTGTTTTGTCTGGTGATTCGTCTGGTGTTTAGTCTGGTGTTTAGTCTGGTGTTTAGTCTGGTGTTTTGTCTGGTGATTCGTCTGGTGTTTAGTCTGGTGTTTAGTCTGGTGTTTAGTCTGGTGTTTAGTCTGGTGTTTTGTCTGGTGATTCGTCTGGTGTTTAGTCTGGTGTTTTGTCTGGCATCACCATTTTAATTCAAGTGTTTTGAATGAGTTACTGTTCTTTTACAATGTCATATCTGTGATCAAAACTTGACATTGTAAAAGAACAGTATAAAACTTCCAATTTGCAACGGCTGTACACCTGATGAGAAGAAACCAATAATACAGAGAGTATATCTGATGACTGTGCACTTTGTTAAAGCCAACAAGAGCTGTACATGCACATTAATTCAACAAATTACAAAAATAAGTTAAAAACTATTGATTATATACAACATTGTAAGACCAAATAGTATATGATATAAAATACACTCTGTCTACAAAGTTACTTTTCAAAATCGAGTTCTGTTCTCATAAAAATCACACACTCTCATTTCAAAATCGAGTTGTCGTTCGTAAAGTGGTATATAAGTGTTATCTTAGCTGATAGACATTTTATACAATCATATATATGGTATATACACACGTACACAGTGTCACACACACACACACACACACACTCTCTCTCTCTCTCTCCTTCCCTCCCTCCCTCCCTCTCTACCCCCCCCCCCTCTCTCTCTCTCTCTCTCTCTCTCTCTCTCTCTCTCTCTCTCTCTCTCTCTCTCTCTCTCTCTCTCTCTCTCTCTCTCTCTCTCTCTCTCTCTCTAATTGTCCACTTGCAAGACTCAACAACTTAAAGGATTTGAGTGATCCAATGCTAAATAGCGAGAGTAAAGACTTCTGAAATGAAAAGAATATTACATCGCAAATAATGAAATAGAAATGACTTCAGACATGAACAGAAAGACTGTAAAAAGTGACAGGTCCCAAACATGTATTTTACGATATGAAGCCAATGTTAGTAATACTACTAACGATTGTTGAGCATTTTGTACATTTGATTTCAAAATAACAAACACAATCACAACAAATGTGTACGATAATATCTAATTAAGTATTCTGATGTTAGGTGTATCTATACTACCTGTGTATGTGTGTATTAATACGAAACAATTGAAATTAAGCTTAAATACCACACCTTAGGATCCCTGACCACAGCCAGAAACTAAGGTGTGTATTATTAGGGTCCTAAAGATTATGCGATTACAATTTATCAAACAGATCTATCGAAGAAACCTACGACTCTTTTCTTTTAATAATGTTTGAAATACAAGGAAATCATGCATAATAATGAGCATATTTAAATAACAATATAATCAAGTGCCATGCATAATAATGGCCTTATTTAAATAACAATAGAATTATGTGTCGTGCATACTAATAAGCATATTTATATAACAATAGAACTATCTATATGTCATGCATAATAATAAGCATATTTAAATAACTATATAACTATATGTCATGCATAATAATGAGCATATTTTAATAACAATAGAACTATATGTCATGCAGCTTAATGAGCATATTCAAATAACAACATAATTACTTGTCATGCATAATAATGAGCATATTTAAATAATATAATTATGTGTCATGCATAATAATGAGCATATTTAAATAACAATAGAACTATACGTCTTGCATATTAATGAGCATAATCGAATAACAATACAACAAGTCTGTCTCAAGCTGTGCTAAAACTACCTACTAGCAGCAGGTTCCTCTATTGATCACAGTGTAATCTTTTACTCTCTCATGTAAACAAATTGTTGATAAGGTCATAGCAGGCTAGTCACCACACATATAATTTGACACACATACCCTTCACTCAGACGATAAACAAACAACTATAACATGTAAATGTTAGATTAGCAACTAGAACACAATATAACATTGCAACTTTGTTTATTACACCAGATTATATATCCCATAGTGTTGATATCCTGAACACTCCACTTAAAACCTCTTTGGTGAAATTCAACAATATTTCTTGTGTGAATTTTGCAATGGATTTCTTCCTCTTTTTCTGTGACAACTTTTTTGATAATTTCCTGAATTACATTCCTGTTCTGTGAGTCAGTATTTGCAGAATACAATATATGTTCAGTAAACCTATTTTCAAGTTCACTGTCCATACTCTCTGTTTTCAGTCTATCAATGTCACCTTTCATCACACCCAAACGTATCAAAGCATCACCGATCTCATTCCAAAACGTTTCAAAATCAGTATCACTGATAGATGCAGAGGACTCGTGACTGACAAGTTTATTTTTGTGGAATTTGACTAAAGCAATATCAGCTTCTTTGCTGTGATCGTTTGGGTGTGGCTTACTATCCCAGCCTGTTGTTGGGCGCCTAAGATTGCAAATATTTCTTAATAACACCATTAAAAGTGTAATATCAAAGTCTTCAGATTTGACTTGACATGGTGGCATGGGATACAATGTATCTAATTGCTAGGTTTTGTAAAATCTGTTTTGCCGTTGGCCTCGAAAGATCTGTCGCTAGATTAGCAGGCGGGTAAATAGTATCAAAAACATGTTGAAGTGCTTTTGTTCATGCAATTTACATTAGTCTGCACAGACTGTAGGAGAATTATTTGACAAGAATAGAGTGAAGTGGATAGGTAGTTAGGTGGGTAGGAGAGAGAGAGAGAGAGAGAGAGAGAGAGAGAGAGAGAGAGAGAGAGAGAGAGAGAGAGAGAGAGAGAGAGAGAGAGAGAGAGAGAGAGAGAGAGAGAGAGAGAGAGAGAGAGAGAATCAATGTCAACGGTCAAACTGAGAAAGTGCAATCAGTGGATGTTGCAGTAAAGCAAATGTACTAAATATTCCATAGATTGTAGGTTTTTGACCTTACACATTTTACTGGTGACTAAATAATATCGTATCTTTTTGTTCAATGTGATTAACAGATTACAATTATGAAACTGATATTTATGTTGAACATGTGGATAATCCGATAGACAGTCAACCATAGAGAATGCATGCTTTAATAGCTAGTTATGTTTACACTTAACAAAACAATAACAACAACAACAACCACTACACGAAATGTCACATTTGACAATGTCTTTCTACCAGGGTTAATCTTTAGCAGAGGATATGTAAATGTGGTGAGTATGAGACGAAGTTCCACCTTTGACTTAATTTACCCCGATGATCTCTCCCCTGGGGGGCTGTAGACAGTCAAACGTCTTACTGCGTCTCATACTACCCCTAGACAGAGATGGTGGTTAGGTGGGTCAGAGGTAGGGTATATGTTGGGTAAACGTGGGTAAATTAGACTTTTCGTATAGTGAACAACAACAACAACAACAACAACAACAAAGATAAAACTGATGAAAATGAAAGACAGGCAATGCAGCTAGTAACATTCTGTGTAATCTCCCATTATGAAATAAATCTTGTTAGTAGAGGTATCTCCACAGTGACCAATTTCACAAAAATTGAAATTCTTGTAGCATAGAAATATTATTGAATATGTTAGAACTCTGTTGTACATTTTTTTTAGTATTTCGTGGAACCTGCCCCTGTGTGTAAACACTAGTACAGTCCAATCTCAGAGCAGGGAACACTCTCGCTATGTCTAGCGCCACCAAACTATGCCGTGTTGACATTCCCTTAGTTTACGGCCTGGGTCAGAGGTAGTATACTGTAGTTCAAAGTAGGGTCAACTCCTTTTGTCCTTACTTGATATTTGCCTCGCAAAGCTAAAATCGATCAACAAATGAATATATATATATATATATATATATATATATATATATATATATATATATATATATATATATATAACAGCTTCCGGGAAACTTTCGGAAATTCTATTCCACTTTGGAAAGGTCTCTTTTTTTGATTGATAAAGAGTTAATAGATATGCTGCTCACTGTAGATATATCAAATCATGACATAAACTTGCATTTGACACTTTCATTTTCAAGACTAACCCATGTAAAAAGTTGCCATTTGGCCAAAAAATTGCCCAATTTTTTGGTATTTGCCAAAATATTGGCCAATATTTAGAGACTTCCCAAAATATTGGCCAATATTTTGAGACTTCCAAAAATATTGGCCAATATTTTGTGAGTTTGCCAATATATTGGCCAATATATTTTCAGCTCTCAAATAAACTGCCCACTATATTTTTCCTAAATGAATGTATTTGGTCAATATATTGGTTTCCTTTAAACAATTTTACCATTTTGTCCCCACAGTTACAAAATTTACTACTTGTAACATGTTTTAGTCGAGGTATGTAAAGGTACTTAAAATGTTAAACTGAGACCATGAACTGAGAGTCTCAGTTGCAAAAAAATAGCCATCTGAGACTAGTCTCAGTTTGCCTGTCTCAAATGGCAAAAAAAACCTTCCATGGTTAGTGTTTAATATGTTCTTAGGATTTCGATACTTGTTTGTGTTTTTATTTTAATCAATGTTGCCTTCCATACATATCTTTTGTTATTCTGTGTATATGGTGTCAACTCTTTCTTTTGTGTAGTTATCATGTGATCTGTATGTGTAGTTTACTAAGCCTTTGTTTTGTTTCTAGCATGGATGTATTCATAGACCCTTATGATGTATTAGGGATGCATCTATGTTACTTGTAATGTTTGTTGTCATTACAATCTTTGGTAAATTTTCAGTCTCAATAGTATACATGTAGTGTGACATCATGAATTTTTGTGAACTGAAACTATTCTCAGATAGACTTTTTTTAATCTGGGACTGAAGTTCATGGCAAACCGAGACTGGTCTCGGATATGGATGGCCATTTTTGGCAAACTGAGACTCAGTTCATGGTCTCAGCATGTCACACCCAGTCCCCCCAGGTGGGTGGAGGGACTGTGTCTCAGTTTAATGTTTTACATGTAGGTACTTTGTGTACCATTACATACCTCTTTATTCATTATATTTGAAACTCATTACTTAATTGCAGTTTTACTTTTCAAACACAACTAATAGCTCCCTTTCAAAGCCAGGCACTGCACTGTTGTGTGTTTTTAATCCCAGTAAAGCTCGAGACTTGACATTTTTTACAGCTCATTTTAAAACTAAGATAGCCACTAGGCCAATGGGTATATGTTCAAGATGGCCACAAGCTTATGCTCCATGTTCAACTACAACGGCTTGCCGTATGTGGACCATCTTGTGTGAATAGTTTAAATCTTAAAGGTATCTCAGACATGCAGACATGTTTAACTAATTTATTTGAATGTTGACAGTTTCTTCTAATAATGTACAGAGTTTATACACATTGTGATTGTGACGTCCTATATGTAATATCTCTGGATAAATTCTCAGGATTGGGGTTGGAGAACTACTAAACATTTTGCATCGGAACTTAGGGAAGGGTTTGCCTGTGATCAGTGATAGTGGTAACATTTACCTGTTACCAGTTAATATCACTTTGATGACAAAATATTTTCATTTGTCCTTAAAACAGAGAGGAATTATTTTGATTCTGATGGCTAATTGAAAGATGAATATTTTGACCATGTATCTGGTACTATGAGGAAACATTTAGTCAACATCACAAAAATATTGGCAATTTGCTGAAATCTACTGACAATCTGAATAGCTGTTGGTGAATGGTAAACTAAATAACTATCGATTTGCTTGGAAAAATCATGGAAGTATAACCCACTACCTGGGATATCCCTAAACTCTTGTTCTTTGTTGAAATTTATCAACATGACAAAAGAGTGACAGTCACCCTTGTATTCAGATTGTAGCAATGTTTGTATGTACTTTACTTTTGCACTCACAATGATAACACAACAATGTAACGGTCACCTCGCAGCTTAATTGGCTTCAATACAAGTATGTTCTGTCACAGACAAGGAACACATGTGCTGCATGTCTGTGGTTCGATCTGTGTGTCACAAACCGTACCCCTTTCTACCTCAAGTTGTCTTGGCCAGTAGATGTTGTCTCTCTTGCAT
The DNA here is from genome assembly GCF_964340395.1 of Glandiceps talaboti. NCBI lineage: Eukaryota > Metazoa > Hemichordata > Enteropneusta > Spengelidae > Glandiceps > Glandiceps talaboti. The sequence goes on along the minus strand of NC_135567.1, from coordinate 6,033,832 downwards.
GATCATATAAATGTATCTGTAAGTGAAGCAAGTCACGTCATTTCTGACATATTTAATATTTCATGGGTGCACCATTTAAATTTTTTCTTACTCAGATATGTGTATAGGGCTGAAAAGTATATTTTACGGCTATAGTTACCAGAATTCCCTAAATGTTGTTTTCAAATCAATTTTAAAAAATTTGCATTTTGTCACGGACAAGAAACACTCTGTGCTGAATGCTTTGTTAACAAATGGCATGAATGCTACATTTGGAAATAATTAGCACACTGTCATTGGGTATAAAACATGGCCAACGTAATACAAAATATGTAAATAGTATGCAAATGAGCATTTTCCAAATATGATTTAACGACCTGACAGTGTTACGTAATCATGGTAAAATATCCTGAGATTATCACAGTCTACATGTCATAATCTGCAAAAGCAGCATACTAGTGCTTGATCGAAAACCGCCACGTCATGTTCTAGTCTTCAAATGCTCAGATGGCAATGTTACCATCGTATGGCACGTCAATGGAAAGAAGGAAAACTTGCCCCAGTGGAAATGTCACTTTGATACAGAGTGGAAGTGAAAGTTCCGAGATTGTGGTAAGTGTAGCTCTATCATTTTGGAAAGTTGATTTCTGTTGTTGTGAATGTTATTGTCAATAGAAATTTTACATCCATCCTTGGAGTAATTAATTACTCAAAGATACATCTATGCTGACCAAAGATGATTTACTACTCAATTTCCAGACTCCACATATAATGGTTGATTTTCAAGTGAAGATGTTAATTTTATGGTAACATGTCATTGTCCAAAACATGTGAACAGTAAGCATTCTACTGTGGAGTGGCCTTGCATTTCATTTGTTTTCTCAAAATGTTGAACTAATCACAGACAACTAAGAAGTTAGTTGTGTAGCAGTCTTTGTTGTTTGCTTTAGAGGTGCTTCCTTATCGAACCTTCAATTACTCTTGGAAGGATGTGACCCCAACCCATTTTTACCGGTAAAAACTGAAACTTCTAGCATAGGCAGTGGATCACCTTTGTCCATAAAATATATGCTAGACCCCTCAGGCTATTTTTCTCACTATGATGGCTACCAAAGGTTGCCAGTAAGGGCTAGCCCAAAGTGTCTAGGAAAAGTTGAAATTTTCCTTAGAGCTAATTTTTATTTTGTGTGTTGAGTAATGTATGGTAATCTATTCAATAACCCATGACCTCTAGGATATGTACATTAACATACATGATTATAATGTTTGTGTTCTTACTGAGGATTACATCTTAGTGTTTGTGTAGCAACCGTTTTGCAATTCTATGCATATCTTTTCTTATTCTGTGTATATGGTGTGAACTGTTTCTTTTGTCTGTGCTTTGTGAAGTATGATTCGTATCACTACTAGTGATGTGATGTGACCCCTAGCTGTACCGTCTGTGGTTGCATTTTAGCCCACATAGTGTATTCCAAGTTCAAACTGGTGATACCTCTTATACTTAGTTTCAAATTGATTTCTCACAAAAAGGCAACTAAAGCTTGGAACATTTCCCTTGAAGCATGTCAAGAGAAAGGTTCTTGTATCTGAATGCCTTTTTCAGTTATTCAGTCTCTACGATGGGATGTCTATCTAGGTTCTATGCTCAGTCATGATGGTATATAATCTCACTACTGTATATACATGTATGGTAATTGTGAGTTTGATGAGTGTGTACATTGTCATTCACACATTTTGGTTGATCCATTATGGTTATTTTTACCTCAGACCACTAAAGCCACTGACATGTTCTCTGTATTACTAGCTGTCAACTACCTTCTCTGATCAGCTGTTATTTATATCATCAAAGTGTGGAGATGACTTTAGCTAGACCTCAGGCTTTCGCCATTGATTGTGTCCCACCTATCAGAAACACAGTGTTGAGAAGAAAACCTTACTGCAAAAAATTTTCAATTAACATAATGAGAATGAAGATATTTTTCCAAAAAGCCTTCAATCATCATATGGATATAATTGGAGCCATTTATAAATTGTATGTTTGTACCAATCCAAAGCATCTCACAGGGTTGAATGAAAATGTATTCTTTGCCTCAGTAATCAGTAATAACATCTGTGTTATTTTGTGATGAAATCTATAAACTTTTCATTGACATGCACAAACAATTTGTACATGATACATGACCTGTGTGTTTCTCGAAGCACAGAAAAAATGCTGAAAACAAGACCCAGAAGCTAGTGCTCTGTACAGCAGTTTGAATTTCCCGCATTTGCATAGATTAGCCATAATCCTCTTTATATAGGGCAGTTGTGTCTATATTCAGTTACATAATGCAAGTTTTAATGCAAGCTCTTTTCTTTGTTTTTCAGGTTAAAGCTGTAATGACTGCCTTATGGAGGGTGAATGGATTGTGACAGTATATGATGAACTATGTGTGGGAAAGATCATAAAACTAACTGGAAAAATGCTTTAGTACATTTTTTGGAAAAAAACTGGTGTTTATGAATTGTGGGGTGAAAGGTAATTCTGTTTGGGAGGGAAATTTCAAAATAGAAACTTTGTCTTGGGAAGGGGCTGAGATAAAGATAAATTTATGAAGTAAAAGTTAGATGTTTCAATATTACATTTATGCATCATGGTCTTTTTTCAACAGGAGTATGTGTGTGCCATTTCTCATTGTTAACTCTTCACCATGGTTACAAAAAGAACTGTAGTTCTTGAGAATGTTTCAAGAATTTTTGTGCTTTGTATCAAACACTTTTTCTTTTTATATTCCAAATGGTATGTAAAATTGCTGAGTATTCGGCTTGTCAGTATACCTTGTATATATGTGATGGTCATTGTTATTGTTACAAGAAAGTTCAATAGGTCAGTCACAAACACTCATTCGATTGATCTGCTCAGAGCAATGAAGTTTTGCAACCCCCCCCCACCACCACCAAAAAAAAATAAAAATAAAAATAAATAAATAAATATTAATGTTAAAGCAAGAGTTCGTGGTGGAAATTTTGTTGAGGAAGCTTCCAACACTGCAGCAACTAGGAAGTGGGGAACATAGAATTTTGGATAGTAAATAAACAAGAAAGGATTACTTTCAGCTGTATTTCCCATCTACGATAGCTCGCCCAATATTGTCGCTGTTATTATACTAGTTTGAAAGTGGTCATTTCTTTTGTCCTAGTCCATAATGTGTAAACTAGCACAGCAACTAGGTTCATTTAAAATTAATGTTAAAATATTTTAAAGTAAATTGGCAATAACAAGGTGTAGATAGGGGAAATGATGGATAGTGTATAAAAGTAAAATATTTCACAATGTTTACATTTGATGCAACATTTGGTATTAAACATTATGGGATGGAAAATTTGATTTAAAAAAATAAGGGAATAATTCCTAAAAATACTGCAAATGGCACTGTAGCACAACTGTACAGTTTTTATAAATGTTTATCCACATGCCCAGGTCCATGTTAACAATAGGTGTTCATTTGCTGGATGACTATCCAGTTGCCTATCCAACCATGTTGCTATCTTTGCAATGTAAGCAATCATTTGGCTGTTGCTATGGGCGTGGTCATGTTGCTAGACATACTTGCATACATTATAAAATGTTTTTCTTCACTTTTCTATGAATTCTCGATATTATCTTTGCAATGTACGCAATCATTTGGCTGTTACTATGGGCATGGTCTTGTTGCTGAATGTTTACTCACTTGCCTACCTGAAGATGTTGTTATTTGACCAAAATATACTGCCATCTGGTTGTTGTTAAGGGTGTGGTAATGGTTGCTAGGGCCAATTGTGTCAAAATATTTTAAGAAAATCTGCAGAATAACACTTTTAGAAACATCTCACCAAGTTTCAGTCTCACTGACCATGTACTTTTTGAGATATAAATTTTTGACCAAAATTCACATTTACAACTACTTTGCATATAACTGACAATATAATTTGCATC